>NC_041394.2:164896642-165149142 GCF_900747795.2 Erpetoichthys calabaricus
TAAGGTTGTTGGGAAAGATTTCATATATGAGCAATGTGATTACCAGCTGATATCTGAGGTGAAGAGGCACTTGGAATAATGAAGTAGCAAGGGGAATTGACATGCTGGGGTGAGCTAGAAGAGGCTGTGTGGTACAGAGAGGTCAAAAAAGTGCTGAAGGGGAGACTGTACAGGCAAAGTAAAAGTGGTGAGCAATTGTCATGAGTACAATGGAAATATGGAAGGCAAAGAGAGATGAGCCATGGTTTTCCCTGTTGGTGTTTAATAGGATTGAAGTCAGAGCTCTGTACAAACTACTCAAGTTGTTCCTGTGGAAGAATAATTTTAGGGTAACATAGCATTCATCTTAAAGAAATAGCATAAAGGCAAAATAAATGTCAGAAACTTGTTCAGGCACACCAGGAAACCAGATTAAGGTCAAGTGAACTACAAATTGTACACTGAAATATAAGAATTGATTTAGGAAAAATACTGAGATAGTCAAATACAGAATGTACCAGAAGAAAGGTTGATGTAATATACAAAATTTACTGAAGGATGACTAAGAGATGACCAAGAAATCAGTAGATGTTCTATAAACAAAAATGGACAGTTGTTATATGCACATAAATTTCAAGGGTGGTAGCTCAACTCAAAAGGTATAAGAAGAACCAGAATATGATATAATAGACTTTTATTTTATATAAATCATTTGGGTGTAAAACAATGAACCAATCAGAGTAAAATGTATGCATAGATTGGCACTGCATGTAAATTCAGTAGTTTATAAAATGAGCCTCTAATTGTTTTCTTGGACCATTCTGATCATTCTGACCATTCTGACATTCTGACTGCTTTTGAAGAATGCTCCCTCCAAGGCATTTTGCTGAGGAGTAAATAAAAGATACAAGGAACAGCTTTTCTCCTGCTTGAAAACTAATTTGTCCTGTTAGGATAATGGATGGATGGATGGGTACGTTTCTTTCTTTAATAAGACTAGGGGGCTTAGATTGAAGTCATAGATTGAAAGATAACAGTATAGTAGAACATAATAAATAAGTAAAATTATGTGAATAATGTAGAATTAAGTGTTAAGGTGCAATAGTGTCGTAATTATTGTGCAAAACCAAAGTTAGACTGGTGCATAGTTAAATGAGGCAGTTTGTTTGTTTGCGCTACTGCGATCTTTACTTTCTTTTTTCATATTTTCTAATTTTCCTACTTTCATATCCTTTAACTTTCTCCACATGTGTATAGCACGTTTTTTTTTTGGTTTTTTTTAGCCTTTCTAACTTCACTGGTTTCATAGTCTCTAACCTGCTCTGCATGTGTTTAGTACCAACGTTTGTAAACGTCATTATGAAGTTCCACTTTGTCATTTTACTCATTGTCTTTTAATTCTGAGCCGTACAGTACAATACATAGAACAGAATAAATCCTCAATACAGTATAAAAATAAAAATTCTAGAAGTACGGAGTAGAATTTCACATTAGATGATATCACATAATATGATTTGGATTTGTTTTAAGTCCTGGAGACCTCATTCATTGAGCTGACTCCCCCATTTTTGCCATTCCACATCTGAAATAGCACTAATCCGATGAAAGGACCCCTCATTCCCACGTCGCCATTCATCAGGGATGACTTTACCTTAGGCAGGCAATCTACAATTTAAAGAGATTGTTATTTTCTTGTGAATGGTTACATATGCATTATTTTCACTTTTACTTTAAAAACTTTTGTAAAAACAATACTTGTTTCTTTATTTCCTGCCTCGCGCGAGGTTACATCTCTTTCTCAGACGTATAATACTGCTCGTGTTGTGAAGGGTGTTGCAGCTGAACGTACGCTAAGGATATGCCTTTAGATCATTTGCTGTCTTTTTGCTTCTTGCTAGCTGCCTTTTCTGCCTGTCGCATGTCGTTGTTTTAAGAGCTGGGAACACATGATGCTTGCCTGCCAAAAGCAATCCAACAACTGCTAGCTTAGAGGTCTGTTCACTTGTTTTAAATGATGGCTCACTGCCTGGTCTCTTGTAAAAGCATACCTGTTTTTTATTTCTGGCCACGGGCGTGGTTGAATTCTTTCTTGCAGGATGTATAACGCTGCTCACGTTCGGTTGGGGTAGTTGCTGTCGCAGCTTTCTCCACATGTGTATAGTGCTGCTTTTTTATTTTTTGAGCCTTTCTAATTTCACTGGTTTCATAGTCTCTAACCTGCTCTGCATGTGTTTAGCGTCAACGTTTGTAAATGTCTTTATGAAGTTCTACTTTCTTTTATTCATTGTCTTTTAATTCTGAGCCGGATTGGATGTGCTTTTTTTCAATTCCACTTGTTCCGGGCTGATAATTACTTTCCTTATATTCTGAATTTGCACCCCGATTATTCTTTTTTGCTCTTTTTTCTGTCTAACGCATTTGAGTCTCTTTTCTTACACAGAGCATCAGTATTGGCAGTCCAGTCCAATTTATCATCCAGTTGCACTCCCAGGTATTTATAGGTCTGCACCCTCTGCACATAGTCACCTCTGATGATCACGGGGTCCAAGAGGGGCCTGGTCCTCCTAAAATCCACCACCAGCTCCTTGGTTTTGCTGGTATTCAGTTGTAGGTGGAGTCGCACCATTTAACAAAGTCCTTGATTAGGTTCCTATACTCCTCCTCCTGCCCATTCCTGATGCAGCCCACGATAGCAGTGTCATCAGCGAACTTTTGCACGTGGCAGGACTCCGAGTTGTATTGGAAATCCGATGTATATAGACTGAACAGGACCACAGAAAGTACAGTCCCCTGCGGTGCTCCTGTGTTGCTGACCATGTAATAAGTCAAAGCCACTGGACTTCAAAAAGGATGAATTTTGTCTTGTTTCTTATTCATGATTTTCATGGACCCAATATCTTAGTATAGCCAAAGTTTGCACGGTATCAAGTTAGAGAAGCTATTTTTGAATCTCTGCTGTGATAGATAGATACTTTATTAATCCCAAGGGGAAATTCACAGTGTGTGTAGATTATGCTGTCCTTTTGGCCTTATCAGAATGAAAACTGGAAAGATTTTCAGCAGAGTGTGATGTGGTTGGAATAAGTAGTGGATAATATAATGGCTGATCCAGTATACAGGATGAAATACTTTTACCAGTACCGCTATTGACTTGGAAAGATGAAAGAGCAGAAACAGGACAAACTGGAGGGATTAAATCTTCTGTGTGTATGAGCATGTGGGTATTAGTTGCCTGGAATAGGGATGACTGATCAGTCCAACTCAGCATGCTTCTGTCCTCTTAAGGAACAATAAAAAGATGATGATCATCAAAATCGGAATTGTATAACGTAGAAAAGCTAACTATATTTGAAAAATACTTTTAACTATTGCATATTTCAGCAACATTCAAATGTGTCATCCAATGGAATGGTCCAACCAAAGATTTTATCGGCAGTAATAAGACTTACCACTCCCCACCATAAGGCATCAGCATAGCTGGCAAATCCTGTCTTTCCTTCTTCATCTACAGCATCTTTTTCAGCCAAATATACAAAGTAAGAGGAAAAGATAAGACCCAAGAAGCCAATATATAATGTTGTTATCAGTTCCTAAGGAGAAAAAAATATATATTCTTTTATCAGTTAGATAATGACTTCAAGGTTAACTTCACATTTTAATATTACATTTTTAGTTGCATTTTTTTCTATTAGTAACATTAAACAATTAGCAAAAACACAATGTGCAATAGAAATTTATTTTACAAAAATGAAGGATGCTATATAAAAAAAGAGACTGACTTCAAAGAAAATAAAATTCAGTTGCTGTGGATCTGTCCCTGTTTGAGAGTTTGCATTCTACAACAGTATATGAATAGGTGTTTTTTATTTCAGTTTTAATGTAGACCACATTACTCCTACATGAATATAGTATGAAGCACTCATTAAACCAAATGTCTCTACTTGTATGCATCAAAGTTTTTGTACCATATTCTATGTAAAGTGCAGAAGACTAAATTAATGATCACGCCATGAATTTTGTGCACAGTGTTACATTCGATGGTCATTTTCCAAATTAAAGGTACATTGTCTAGAAATAGTTATTTTGGTACTACTCACCAAACAGTGAGCGAGGAGAGAAAAAAGACAAAATGAGAGCTAGCCCTAAAAGTCTTTGCACCTCCAAGCCTTTCATCCTCAGCTTGCAGAAAAAAAAAATTCCTATCAACATACCATGAATAACAACCCTTACTTCAAGTCTGGGCCTCCCAGCATACTCCACACATCTTTCCAACAACTGATCATGGGGTGACAGCTCCTCTGCTCTCTTCAGCAAATTGCCCAGAGCATATGGTTACAAATTAATGACTTTCAACTCTGAGTACCAAATACAGTTAGAAACCTTTCTGTGATCATACATTGTGGATTTCTACAGTTATTACATGACTTAAAGAATGGTGCCATAAGGCATTCTTTTTTACATCTCTGTTAATTTTCTGCTTAAGAATCCAAGAATCATGAGAATAAATACCTACAAATCTTTGGTCACAGCTCTCTCCAGGAAAAGAAGAGCTACATCTCTGCAGGTTATTAAAAGGAGCTTATTAAAAGAAGAGGAATGTAAGTAACTTGGTGAAGGAAAAGGCATTCCCCTAGTGAATTTAGATGTATTTTTGAGAATTGCAAACAAATGGATACAGAAGCAGCCAATGTTTTCCAAACATTGTGCTAGACTGTGGTGGAAAAACACTAAGTGCTGAGAGAAACTTTCTTATTACTAAATAATTATTTCCATGCACAGCTATTGTTCCTGGCTCTAAGCAGTGGCCAAAAGTCTGAGAACTGGGTTAAATGAAGTAAAATGCAGCTTCTATGCAAGATTTCTGGTCTCAAATTTCATGAAAGAGCAAAAATATCAGGAAAATCCCACAACTGAATACCTGCTTCTCTAACTTAAAAACAATCAGTTGGGACTGGTATGCAGTAAGGATGCCTCCTGTGTGCCACCCACTGCAGGTTGTCTGTGTACATTCAGCTTGGAAAATATCCAAGGAAGGATGCAGAATCCACTAGAGGTAAATGACTGAGAATTCCGAGGTACCGGGAATCTGTTGCTAGGGATAGAGGTCTGGTTTGTCTAACTCAATGCATTGCCACAATGACTCTCACCTGACAGAAAAATGAAGAGTGACTGAGTATAAAACCTCTGCCTCTGAGAAAAGTCATAAATCTAAATTATTGCTTCATGTAGCATAACAAAGTTCTTTCTCTACAAGTTGCATTAATGTAACAAAGTCCAATTTTTGTTCATTTTTATGATTTCACACTAGACATTTTTTGAAGTAGTCATAAATAATCATAAATAAATCATTGCATCAAACAGAAAAGTTTATTTTAGGCAAACAGGATAACCTGTCTATGAATGAAAACAACAGATCCCAATAGCCTCCAAGTTCCTCCCTGTCGGTCCACATGAAGCATGCGAAGAATTTGTAGAAAGCGAATACCCCTAACAAAAGGAAATAAAAAAATAGAAACAAGAGAAAGACAGTGTAAACTAAAGTCTTTGTTAACGTGGTATTGAAAAAGAGACCAGCACATTTTTTCACTGAACTAAACAATGTATGCTTATTTATGCTACTCATACAGCAGAAATGATTTTTGGTAATTGTAAAACAGATGTATTTAAGTTATGTCACTGATTTTTTAACTTATAAAGGGTTTCAACTGTGATGATTTTTGCACATTTCACATGACATCTGTAAGAGACGGTCGGCAGCTCATCCAGGCTGGGACATCCTTGTGATGTAAAGATGGGGGAAGGCAGCTTTTCAAGGACACTGTCTCCCCGAAAATGCTAGATGGCAGCTCTCCTGGACTGCAGCGGTGCCCCAGATTCCAGCAGGGCACTATGGGATATGTAGTGTAATACCACAGCCCTACTGGGTACCGTGAGTGCCACCAGGGGATGCTGCAAGAGGACTGGAGGAGTTAAATTTCATCCATAGCCCAGAAGTACTCCCAAGTCACAAGGACGGAAGCTCAGAAGTACTTCCGGGCTAAAGAAGACTCAAATCCTTCATCTACCCGGAATGCTGGCAAGTCACGTGGGAAGAAGAATGGAAGCACTTCTGAGTCAAGGACTACATAAAGGACTGCTTTGAACCCAGAGAGTGAGCCGGAGTCGGGTGGTGTAGGACAGAGCTTTCTGGGAGGCGTGGAGGAGAGAATTGTGATTATTATGAAGAAATGTGTTCGTTGAATTGCCTGTTTATTGTGGCTGAGGTGCTTGAAGGCACTATTATTGAGAAGAATCAGAATTAAAATACTTCTCATTGCTTTTACCCTGTGTCCTGTGCGTTTGTCTGTTGGAGTTAAAGGGGCAATAGCGACCCCCTATCGTCCACACATCCTACACTTTTATAAAACCATTATTTAAAAAAAAAATTGGCAACTTTTATGGTGCAGCATTAATTTAAAGCATTTCATCAAAATGATGATTAGTGTCATTTAATTGTTTCTTTGTAAGTCTTATTAAGGCCAAACTGTTTTTTGAGGGTTTTGTTATTTAGAAGTTTACTTGTATCTTTTATTAAGAACAGTGACACAAATACAATGCCAATATAACAACAACAAAGACCACCAAAAATATATTTTCTTTTAGTCATTTAATACTGTTTTTGCATTACTTACATTTTACATTGAAAGAACAATGAAATAAACTTGCAATCATGGTTTTAGTACTGTAGAAACCTGTAACACAGATAGTTCCTGTACTACTCCTTTAACTATTTGTTAGGTTGCAGTGGTATAGTTATATCAAGTAAGGAAGACAGAAGTTTTGATGTAAGGTTGTCATACTCATTAATCATAATATCAGAGAGTAGCATGATGATTAGTACATGCAAGTAAGAATTCCACTGTACTCTATATTACATGTGACAATAATGACCCAATATGCCTTTTCAGGGCCATCTTAACAGCATCACAGGGCCCCAGGCAAAATAGTGTGCCCCTGTTTTATAGCAAAACAAAAAACAAACACAGGCATCAGAAATATTGCAAGCCCTTTATGCCCCTGGGCCCCCCGGATAGTTCCCATTGTGCCCATATGTTAAGACAGCCTTTTAGAAATATGAACAGATAAACTTTTTAGCAAACTGAATTAACAGGCTCTTACCTTATTGCTGAAGTGGCGAATACTTGTCCATTAGACCCAACGCTCAGTACAATCACAGAGGCGATTACTACAATCAAATCTAAAAATGAAGACAGAAAGTCACATTGTTAAATGTGCACAAGACAACTACACATAGCGTTACACTTGTGAAATTTAATTATAAACTTTAAATTGCTTTCAAAGAATAAAGCAGCATGGCTTTACTGAGAGTAAAAAACAAGGCAACAATTACTTCCCTAACTGTTCTATGTTTAAATGCATGTGTGATGATAACTTGTTAAAAATATCATAGAAAAAAAAATAAAAGTTATTAGTGGAAAATTAATCTGCATTAGAACAAATGATGCATACTGTATAAACATTTTTACATTACATATTTATATACAGTATAAAGCCTATTGGTAATAGCTGAATTTTTATTTAATAAATAAATTTAATAAGATTCAGCCTGGCAATGCAGTGGGATGAGTTTCTGTCTTATAGGTGTCTGATTTTTTTTTTTTTTTGCTGCAAGACACAAGTAATGTGAGCCAAGATCACAATTTGTCTGCTGCCATTGAGATTTTGTGATTTTTATTTATAAAAAAAGCATTATAAATGTATTTTATTTTCATTTTTGCAGCCTCCTTGAACTGACTTGTTCCTACCCAACTCTGCACGTGCAATAACTCGTTCATGTTTTGATAGAACAAATGCTTCATTTTGTGTTAAACCATAATGAATCTAATCAAAGCAAATAAAAAGCTCTATAACAAGACAGTATAGACAGTGTAAATATTGCTATGGTGATTTGCCTGGATCATAATGTCATAGCCCAGTGGTTTTTAATCGTGACTCTAGGGGAGCCCTGTGGCTACACGTGTTCGTTCCAATGGGTTCTCATAATCTGTGAGGTGTTTTACCTATAACTGCTCTTATAGTTTAATTATCAAGTATTTTTTCCTCTATTCTTCCTCATACTCTTCATGTAGAACACAGCATACGATTTGCATTAAAACAAAATGAACAAATATTCAGATTTGAGTCATAGAAATGTTAAACGTTTTAACTCTTTTTTTGTCATTTTCTTATTGATTCAGCCTTGTCTTTAGAGTTTGCTCCCTTAATTGCAGTATAAGAGAAGAAGAAAAAAGACCAGCTAATTATTAAACAAGATTTATTTGGAACAAAGACCTGTAGCCACAAGGCCTCTCACAGTTGGTCTCATTTGTTGTCAAAGATGGACATCTAGGACAACGAATCTCTGCTGGCAGCACTGTTATTTTGCTATTTTTTTTTATTTTACTGCCATTTCCAGTTATTCCATATTTAGTCAATTCAAGAGGATTTAATTAAAAGTATATTTAAAGCATGAGCATGAGTGATTGCATTCACTACACTTTTGGCACGCAGACTTATTTTGTTAAATTGGAAGAATCCTAACTCTCCTCTGATAAGTCAGTGGGAAACCGATGTTTTATATTATTTGAAATTGGAAAAAATCTAATTCTCAGTTAGAGGATCTGTACAGAATTTTTAAAAACCTGGCAGGATCTAATCAATATTAGTTTAGAATAAGAGAAATAACTATTACCGCATTTAATTCCCTTCTCCATTTTTTATTTACCTATATATATTTATCCCTTTCTTTTGTTTATTGTTGCCTTATTGAAAAGCCCTAAGCAATTCTCCTTTGGCTAAGCTCTCCTTCTCAGGGGTGGGGTTTGATTTGTCTTCAATTTTTTTTTTCTTATAAATTGATCTATTTGTATGGAATGATTACAATAAAATTAATAAATAAAATTAAAAAAAAAAAAAAAAAAAAGTATGAGCATGAGACCAAGGGTTTTGAAAGAGAAGGATAGGCAGCTACAGCTTCACCAATCTAAACCGGAATCAAGTTCACAATACGGCCTGCCAGCAACTGACTTGGAAGTGACAGGCGAATGAATGGATCTGCCAGTACCTCACACTACAGCATTGGCTCCAGTAGAGAGCGAAAATGGAAGCAAAACTGCAAGTGAGGAGGGCAATGAGAATTCATCAGTCTCAGGAGGGTTATTGGAACTAAGCATGGCTTTTTATGTCTGCTGTCAAGTACTACTAATATCCCCAGTGAATCAAGGCATCAAATCCAACCAGAGTCACAACTCTGTCTTTGGAGCGAAGATGGAAACAAACTGTTTGAGTTGAAGGTAATGATTACTGCAATCTGGGAATATAAATGATATGAAGAGAGACACTAATGATATAATGAGTGACATAAAGAATATATATAATATACACAAGAGAAATAACAAGCAGCTGCAAGATATAAAAGACTAAGACTTATGTTTAAATAATAACTTTGCTGTAAGCTTTAAAAATGCGCCAGCAAGAACTGGTGAAAAAATACAGAAAGTATGAGTAAATTTTAGATTAAAAATAGAGTACTTGTTGCTCAGCTTGAAGAAGTTAAGAGAATTGTTTACAATGTTTACAACTCATATTGAAGTACTTAAACAATTGACATCTGCTGCTGACAAAAAAGCAACTGTTGTAGAATCCAAATGCAAAATACTTGGTGATATACTAGCTGCACTGAAAGACAGATATAGAAGGAACAATATCAGAATAAAAGATCTCTCTGAAAACAATTAAAGTCCAAGCAAAAATAACTGGAGAGGACTTCAAATTGGAGACCGAGGTCTCAGCAGCTTTCCGCATACTTGGATTGAATGCCTCAAAACAGAGAAGTCTGATTTTCCATTTTGACAAACTACGAGTTGTGATCAAAATATAAGTTTAATATGTCACTGTGCTCTGTGCAAATATTTTAAATCTACTTTTCGTTCTACATATACAGCTAATATAAAGCCAGATTTAGCACACAGGGGTTCACCATATAAGAAGACAAGTTAAGGAGACCTGCGAAATGGGCAACATGCACTATTTCTGTGTGTCAAAATCAGCATGAAATTGTATTCTTTGTTTGCCTTGTTTGGAATGTATTATTCACCTAAGTGGGGGCCTGCACATGGAGAAAGAGTATAAAGTCTTGGAACATTGCCCGGCACACCTTTGAAGCTGACGGACAGATGGGAGTTACTGTCTGGAAAATCCTTCCAATGCAGCAATGAAAATGGCAGACTTTATACATCGGACTCCCACTACCCAAAGGTCTTGTCATGGCTTCCTCGTCTGTTATGCAGCGTAAACCGTCATTAAAGAAAGCTAAGTTATTTCTCCTATGTGATTTCTTACCGGTTATCACTAACGGAGGGGTATCGCCTTTTTATATTATATCTGTATAGTTTCGGGTTATGTAAAATGCTGCAATTACAAAAGAACTTATTCCAACAAGGAAACTAGTGTCCCGTGCTGAATACACAGGTTAAAGAAAATTTGATGTAGTCAGATAGAGGAGATCATATTTGAAAATAACCACTGTAGAAAAGGCGCTATATAGGCACCTGACCCGGCTGTCCTTCACACCACATTCAAATTTTCACAAATTCAAAGATTTTTCACCTTCAACAACTGCCAAACAAGCTGCATTCTTCAGTTTTAAAAAGTGCTTACGCAAAGCTGAAACCAGATACAGATCCTTGTTTCCTGCTAAATTGAAAGTGATTTTATTGACCCATTCTACAATTTTAACACTCCTAAAGAAGTAGAAAAAGAAGTAAAAAGACTGATCCTAACATAGGGTGACCAGATGGGTTTGGCTATAAAGGAGGACACCAACAGTCAAAAAAGAGGACAAAAATTACCAAATATATTTTCCAACTCCACAGTTACCATACGTGACATATAGTGGTTACAATTTAGTGAGCAACCTAAAAAACTGAAACTCGAATATTATCATTAGATAATAAACATAAACTAAACAATGTTAGAAAAAAAACGTATGTTTACGCCTATGTCATGTCATACTTCTCAGATGATCCATCTTTCCGCAAGAGGTCATTGTTTACAGCAATGTAGGTGTAGAATTCTTGACACGATGCGTTCTTGAAGTTGTACTTTGTCAGAATTATTCCCCGGATGGACTGGATTGAGAGCCTGTTTCTCTCCTTTGTCCATTGAGAGGTGATGAGCGAGAACGCTCGTTCGACGTTGGCGTTGTGCCCTGGTATAGCAAAGAAAAATGTGCACACTTTAAGCAGTTCGGACGGACAAGCAACAGTATCTTTGAAGTATGAGCTCCATTGTTGGGACAGGGGGCGCTTGAAAAACTCGGCATCTTTCTGCTGTTCCGCGAAAGACTTAACATTTCGGTACTGATCAAACAATGAAGCATCGTCTAGATCAATTCCTTTCTCTTTCAGGTACTGTACACATGGCAGTAAAGCATCAAATGAAATATCTTTCATCCCATCAAGAAACATCCATTGAAAGCACTGGAATTCAGCAAAAGGTACCTTCCATTTTTCCAAATAAGAAATGCATGCCTGGTATACTGACTGGACTGCTTGCGTGAACTTGTTGCAATCCGCGTCTCGAATGTCTTGACGCAATTTTGTCAGAAGCTGTCTAACGGTTAGTGGAATAAAAGTCTCCTCCAGCCTGCCTCAAAGAGTTTTCATTGTTGACTGCAAGCTGTTGCAGACCTCCAACACAGACGTTTCTTCTTTATCGATCAGCGCTATCTGGCACTGGAAAACTGACATCAAAGAATATATGAACCACAAGTACAGTTCTGAAAAATCGTTTTCGAAAAAAATCTTCAACAACACTGGTGGCTGATCTATGCTTTGGAAGTAAGCCTTCAAAGCTGGAAAAGTCTCTCTATTGCTGGAAACAAACTCAGCCATCTGGTTTTGCTGTGGTACAACAGCTGCTGGTACGTAACATCGACAAAATTGCAGAAATCTTTCAAAGCCTGCGTGCAAATGGTGTAAATGGAAAAATAATTGAACACTTTCAGTACAATTGTCTCAACATCAACTGGCAGCAGATCTGCCCAATGCTGAATGCAGTTGTGCAGTACATGAGCTGGACATCCTACTCCAACAAGTGGGCACTGCATGGCTTTTTTCAGCTGTGAAAACACATTATTCCCATCCCTCCGACTGATACCTCCAAAGTTCACATTAGCATTGTCTCCGGAAAATGCAATACATTTTGAAGACAGATGGTACTTCTTAAGAGTATCTACAAGATACTTGGAAATAGTTTCTGACGTTTCATTTGGCATGCTGTCCACCTCGAGTAATCCTGTTTTAGTTCCACCAGCTTTCCAGTCAAAATACTGCACAATAACTGGGAACAACTTCTCTGCTCCGTGATTGCTTGCCACTCCAAAATAGCTAAAATCATTCAGTGTCTGAACTAGTTTGGTAACACTGTGAGGGCCAATGACACCGTTGATAATGGCTTCTGATTTCGTTCTACCACATGAAATATTTTTTGCAGTGTCAGAGTCCGCAAACAATTTGTGCATTAAGCCAGCAGTACAGTCCATCGACCTATAAGACTGATGATGACCGACAGTATGAAACGCTAATGAAGCTTCAGCTGCACGCGCGTTTTTGTCAGCAGTTGAATGTTTCGGCTCAGAAAATGTTGTCATCTTGGCATTTGAATCGTATGTTCGTACCATCTTTCGGTGTCTCTTGCTTTCAATATGTCGTTGTAAATCAAGCATTCCTTTATTAGTGACAGACACATAGGAATCGCACACCACACATTTCGCTTCGGTTTCATTTGGTCCTTCCTCAAAACACAGATATTTCGTCTTGTGACGATCAAAAAACGTGCATTTTCTCTTTTCGGTTTTAGACTTTTCTGTTTCTGTTGACATTTAATTTTTACAAAAACTTCTTAGTTATTACTTTTTTTAACAATCAACCGCTAACCGTTAACATGATAGTTAGAATTGGATACTAACCCTCACCTATTCTGTTTCTCTTCTCGGTACTCAAATGTGGCACTTGGTGCCACGGCCCACCTGCCAAGTTGTTTTGCCTGCCTAAGGTAAAGTCATCCCTGATGGAGGATCGCAGGAATCGTGAGAAAGAGGGGTCCTTTCATCGGATTGGCTGGCCCAACACTGTTTCAGCCGTGGAATGGCCAAATGGGGGAGGCAGCTTGATGGATAAGGTCTCCAGGAGTCTAAAATTATCTAAATCTTATTATGTGATATCATCTACTGTTAAATTCTGCTCCGTACTTGTAAAAAATTTTTAATTTTTTATTGAGGATTTGTTCTGTTCGGTGTATTGTATTGTATTGTATTGACCCCCTTCTTTTGACACCCACTGCACGCCCAACCTACCTGGAAAGGGGTCTCTCTTTGAATTGCCTTTCCCAAGGTTTCTTCCATTTTTTTTTCCCTACTAGGTTTTTTTTGGAAGTTTTTCCTTGTCTTCTTAGAAAGTCAATGCTGGGGGGCTATCAAGAGGCAGGGCATGTTAAAGCCCATTGCGGCACTTCCTGTGTGATTTTGGGCTATACAAAAAAATAAACTGTAACTGTAACCGCTGTCCGTTGCACCATCGGGCGGAAATAGAATATAAAACAGTGTTGCCGCTACTTGGTGTTACAATTATTGATAACGTGATAACGTACCATAATGTCACGTGGTAGCGCGGATGAATGGAGAATGGCCGTAGGCTGCTCATTCTCAGTATATATCATATGTAATTAGTCAAAAACGGTCATCTCTGTTCATGATTCTGTGAAAGGAGGACATTTTAACGAATTTTTGGAATGCCTGGTGGACGGTGGAAACCATGTTAAAAAAGAGGACATGTCCTCCTTTTGGAGGACGTCTGGGGCTTCATGTATAAACGGCACAGAAATGTTGCGTACTCCCGTTTCCATGCTCAAATCGCGATGTATAAAACCTAAACTTGGTGTAAAGCCACGCACATTTCCACGGTAACTCATACCTTGGCGTACACAATTTCTCCGCTCGGTTTTGCAGACTGGCGGCACCCAGCGTCAAAGCAGTGCTACTGTTCCTGCGTGGTCACCCTTTCTTTCTTAGCTCCACATTCCTGACGCGGCTTTATAAATACACTGAAACTAACTGCATATTGTTTATTAGTGTAATGCATCTGATTGTAATTAACCTGCAGCAATATAATGGTCCAGGGAATAGCCATAGTATTCCAAATACCATAACTGCTTTAGCGTTGTAACTCTCACTGCATCTTCTTCTTCTTTCAGCTGCTCCCGTTAAGGGTTGCCACAGCAGATCATCTTTTTCCATATTACTCTCACTGCACCACTCGGAGTATTTATATCACTGTATCTGAGTGGGGAATCACAGCAGCAGCTGATCGGAAAGAGAAATATCGGTATACAGCATGAAGCAGACGCTGCCTGAGCCACGGCAAAACGCTTTAGAGACTTCCCAGTACGGACTTCGCGGTTTAGAAAAGGTTTCATCCCAAGAACTCTAAACGCACTCAATCAGTCCATCAAGTGCTCCTTGTAGAACTGTTTACTTATAAGTACAATTACTCACTGTAAACTTGCACTACAGTTATAATATTGCACAACCTGCGCCACTTTATAAAGCGCGTATTTACATATGATGACGGTATTCATTTTTAAGATGAAATGCAGCAAAATATGTTGATTATATTATACAGATAAAACTTTAACTTCATTTAAATAATCTGCATTGTTAATAATTAAACATGTGAGGACATGGTGCCGCAGCGCTAGCTGGTTCAGGGATTGTTCCTGCATTGCGTTGTATTCTTGCACTGACGCGACACTGGAAAGATAGACGGATAGAATAATTAAACATGTACTACGAAGATATTTCAATGTTCCTTAAAAGTTTTGAAGAATCGATGTTCTAAGCTTACAGATGGCTTCACGTCTGTTACATAGCTGATTGTGTGGCTATTGGGTATTTGGAGAAAGAAAAGTAAGGACAGGAATTGGAGGTTAGTACGTTTGAAAGAGACAATACTGCTGTGATAAATTATTTCATTGAAGGTCGCGCATGGCGCAGCAAGCCTCTTGCGTGAGACATGAACAAGCACTGCGCCACCGTGTTCCCATGTTTAATAACATGCTTTCATTCCTATCATCATGAAAAAAATATCACGTATACATCTCAGTATTTTAATTATTCAGAGAGCTGTAATATCACGACTGTAATGGATTATGTGTCCTGTCGGAGAAAGAGAAAGTCCGTTTAAGAAGCAGGTAGTGATTCACACACATAGAGCACATAGAAGATCAAATACAGAACAAAGCATTTAACGTGTACTTTAGTTACAATGAGATTTGAGAAACTAGTAAAATTAAATGATTTTAAGATGAAGTTTATGATGTTCTACTTTAATGGCAAAATAAACTACGTGATTAAAGTGGAAATTTCGAGATTAAAGTTGACATTTCGTGCTTTTTTCCCACTGTGTGCCTATTTTTTTGCCTGTACCCTAATAAGCTTTCATATGACACTCAGACGGTGGGCTACGACTTGCCTTTTCACGGCGACTTTGATATGTGATTTCTTTTTTATTTCGGGCACTGTGCGACTTTGTGAACTTGAGCTTTCGAGTTTCTCCGACACTCTGTCACTCGATCAACTTCCTTTTGTTGATTATACCACTGTTTAAACCAACAAATAATACATTTTTCCTTTGCCTCCACTTGGTATTCACTGAAATTCTTATATTTTCCCCCGTGCTTTTCCCATGTCTTTTCTCAGAAGGCTATTTATATCGATTTGCATATTCAAAGAGGAGTAATACTGGGAGGAGTTGGGGCGGGACAGAAGGCGCGTGCGGGATTTATGTAGTGGAAGACCGTGAAAGTTTGCGTACGTACAGATTCCTGCATCTGGATTTTTCTGTGCATACGCACATTCCCGCTTTTGTGCTTATGCCATGTTATAGTGTGAGTTTTACGCACGGCGTTATACATGAGGCCCCATATCCTAACATCATTTAAAACATCATCATGAGTCATATCATGCCCTTGTAATGCAAAGAAGATTCTGCTTGTACCTTGGTCTATTTGTAATGAAACATTTGTTGTAACTATATATTCTTTTTCCTTATCTGCCACTTCTTTGTTTTTGGGTTCTTTTTCTTTTTCTCCCCAATTACAATACTGAAATTTCTTCTATTAAATATATGTATATTTTGGTAACCACTAAGTAACTAGTTATTTACAGTGTTGTTAGACTTTTTTTCACATAAAGGGACCGTTTAACATCATACCCTAGGTTTATTGTATCTGGACTGTACTATAATAAGCTTTCTCAATTTCCAAGGGGACTACTTGACATCATACCCTAGGATTATTGCATCAGGACTGTACAATCATAATTATCATCATTGTCCTCACAGGTGGCGCAGTGGTAGTGCTGCTGCTTTGCAGTAAGGAGACTGTGGAAGATTGTGGGTTCGTTTCCTCCCTGTGTGGATAGCACTTTGAGTACTGAGAAAAGCGCTATATAAATGTAATGAACTATTATTATAAGATATCTCAATTTTAATCTTTACTATACTGCTGTTGGGGGTTTGTTTTGTTCTGGACGTGCTTTATCTTTTGGGATGATGGAGGACTGGGATTTTGCAAAGTGTGGGTCTAGCATCACTTGGGAATGCAATACAGAGGAGGGGCTGGGGGTTTGGAGGGATGGTGGGAGGAAAGGGAAAGTTACTTCTTATTTATCCTTTTTATCCCAACAACTATAAGTGATGACATGATAATAGGATCCATACCCATAATACCTGGCAACAATTTGAAAGCAAGGTTGAAGCGATTGTATGAACCACATACCACCTTTACTTGATTTTTCAAAATGTCCTCAAAACTTCAGAAGCAGTGTTTCTCTGACCAAACACTGAATTTTGTGAGCTGGAATGTCAAAGGTCTCAATCACCTAAGAGGTCTAAATGCCAAGATAGCATTATTTACAGGAGACTCACTTAATAAGTAAGGATCAGTTTTGGTTGTAATGTGAATTTCCCATTGGGATTAATAAAGTATCTATCTATCTATCTATCTATCTATCTATCTATCTATCTATCTATCTATCTATCTATCTATCTATCTATCTATCTATCTATCTATCTATCTATTCTATCTATCTATCTATCTATCTATCTATCTATCTATCTATCTATCTAAAGGGACTGGATCGGCTAAATCTTTCACTCCAGCTATACAAAGAACATTAGCGGTGTAGTATCAGACATAGTATCTGATCCTGAATGAAATATATCGTGATGATGAGTAATGTATTTCAGTCTTAAGTAAATTTGATAAAAATCTATGCACTTAACATGGATGATAGAGATTTGATCAAAAAAGTATTTACATCTATTTCTAATGTGAACACTTATAAAATTATAATGACCTGAGAGTTTGTGTTTTACATCTAGACACAAATAGGTCTTCAACTACAATGGCTATAACATCTAACACAGCAAAAATAATCACGCAATTTGTAATGGATCATAACTTATCCGACCCATGGAGATCTTTAAATCTAAACTCAAGAGCATATTCCTTCTTCTCACCAGTACATAACAGTTACTCATAAATTGATTATTTCTTTATAGATAATAATTTATTGCCCACTATCAAATTTTGAAATTAGGACACTATTGTTATCTCCTATCATGCCACTCTGATCAGGGAGCTTTAATCACTATGCCCTACACACTCATGTCCGTAGCTGGCATCTTAGGCCCTCTGTCATTAACTGATGAGAAATGTACAGAATTCAGCAAACTGTTTATTTTTAGAGACAAATGCATTTTCAGAAGTCTCTGCAGGAATACTATGGGAAACTCTGAAGGCTATTTTAAGAGGGACAGATTATTTCATATCTTTCCACACAAAAATAAATTGGAAACCAAGAAGGTGTCAAAGCTAATTAATGAATAGATTAGCTAATCACCAGAATAGATTAAGAATACATTATGTCAATACTCTAAATGAGGCACTTCATAGGAAACAACAGGTTTTGCAATGAGAATTTAACCTCTTGACAACCAAAGAAATGGAACAACTGATCTTTAAATAGCGACATCATTACTATGAACACTGAGAGAAGGCTAATAAAATCATAGCTCAACAAATCCACAAGCAGGAAGCTCACAACGCCATAACAGAAATTACTAACGCAGATGGAGATAAAATTAATGACCATAAAAATATAACCCTCCTATTTAGAGAGTTCTACAAGTCCATTTTAAAGATGATAAGACAATCTAGTGAGCTTTTGGCACATTACAAATACTACAGCCAGATACTCTTAGTACAGAGGAACTGGATAAACCTCTGACACTCTCAGAATTACTAGATGCTATACATTCATTCCAAAGTGGGAAAGCAGCAGGCCATGATGGCTACCCAGTGAATTTTTATAAAACAAATTCAAATAAGTTAGCTCCACTACTATTAGTAACATTTGTAGAAGCTAGAGACAACAACAAAATTCTACTTCAAACCTCATACTTTTCACCAAGCATTAATTACCATCTTTTCAAAGAAAAACAAGGACTTATTACAATGTGCATCATACAGACCAATTTCACTTCTGAATAATGACATTAAAATACTCTCCAAAGCTCTAGTTATAAGGACAGAGAAAGTGCTTCCTTATGTAATATCTCAACACTGTATTTATTAAAGGCAGACACTTGATTTGAATCTTCAATGTTTATTTAATTTAATATAGTCACCCATAACATTTAGATTTTATGATCTTGGGATGATCTTTTTTTATGATCTTTAACCGCCTCCTCCCCTCCTTTAACCACCACCTTATCGTGGTGGAGGGGTTTGCGTGTCCCAATGATCCTAGGAGCTCTGTTGTCCGGGGCTTTATGCCCCTGGTAGGGCCACCCAAGGCAAACTGGTCCTAGGTGAGGGATGAGACAAAGAGCGGTTAAACAAACCTCCTATGATGAAAAACAATTTTGGACGGCGTTTTCCCTTGCCCGGACGCGGGTCACTGGGGCCCCACTCTGGAGCCAGGCCTGGAGGTGGGGCTCGATGGCGAGCGCCTGGTGGCCGGGCCTGCACCCATGGGGCTCGGCCGGGCACAGCCCGAAGAGGCAACGTGGGTCCCCCTTCCCATGGGCTCACCACCTATGGGAGGGGCCAAGGACGTCGGGGTGCAGTGTGAGTTGGGTGGTGGCCGAAGGCGGGGACCTTGGCGGTCCGATCCTCGGCTACAGAAGCTGGCTCTTGGGACGTGGAATGTCACCTCTCTGAAGGGGAAGGAGCCTGAGCTAGTGCGTGAAGTTGAGAGGTTCCGGCTAGATATAGTCGGACTCACCTCGACGCACAGCTTGGACTCTGGAACCAATCTCCTTGAGAGGGGCTGGACTCTGTACCACTCTGGAGTTGCCCCCGGTGAAAGGCGCCGAGCGGGTGTGGGTATACTTATTGCCCCCCGACTTGGAGCCTGTACATTAGGGTTTACCCCGGTGGACGAGAGGGTAGCCTCCCTTCGCCTTCGGGTGGGGGGACGGGTCCTAACTGTTGTTTGTGCGTATGCACCGAACAGCAGTTCGGAGTACCCACCCTTTTTGGAGTCCCTGGAGGGGGTGCTAGAGGGCATACCTTCTGGGGACTCCCTCGTTCTGCTGGGAGACTTCAATGCTCACGTGGGCAATGACAGTGAGACCTGGAAGGGCGTGATTGGGGGCAATGGCCACCCCGATCTGAACCTTAGCGGTGTTTTGTTATTGGACTTCTGTGCTCGTCACGGATTGTCCATAACGAACACCATGTTCAAGCATAGGGGTGTTCATATGTGCACTTGGCACCAGGACACCCTAGGCCTCAGTTCGATGATCGACTTTGTGGTCATGTCGTCGGACTTGCGGCCACATGTCTTTGACACTCGGGTGAAGAGAGGGGCGGAGCTGTCAACTGATCACCACCTGGTGGTGAGTTGGCTTCGATGGTGGGGGAGAATGCCGGTCAGGCGTAGTAGGCCCAAACGTGTTGTGAGGGTCTGCTGGGAATGTCTGGCAGAGCCCCCTGTCAGAAGTAGCTTCAACTCCCACCTCCGGCAGAACTTCGACCACATCCCGAGGGAGGTGGGGGACATTGAGTCCGAATGGGCCATGTTCCGTGCCTCTATTGTTGAGGCAGCTGACCGGAGCTGTGGCCGTAAGGTGGTCGGTGCCTGTCGTGGCGGCAATCCCCGAACCCGTTGGTGGACACCGGCGGTGAAGGATGCCGTCAAGCTGAAGAAGGAGTCCTACAGGACCCTTTTGTCCTGTGGGACCCTGGAGGCAGCTGATAGGTACCGGCAGGCCAAGCGGAATGCAGCTTTGGTGGTTGCTGAGGCAAAAACTCGGGCGTGGGAGGAGTTTGGGGAGGCCATGGAGAATGACTTTCGGACGGCTTCGAGGAGATTCTGGTCCACCATCCGGCGTCTCAGGAAGGGGAAGCAGTGCAGTGTCAACACTGTATATGGTGGGGATGGTGCACTGCTGCCCTCGACTCGGGATGTTGTGGGTCGGTGGGGGGAGTACTTCGAAGACCTCCTCAATCCCATTAACATGCCTTCCAATGAGGAAGCAGAGCCTGGGGACTCAGAGGTGGGCTCCTCCATCTCTGGGACTGAGGTCACCGAGGTGGTCAAAAAACTCCTTGGTGGCAGGGCCCCGTGGGTGGATGAGATACACCCGGAGTTCCTCAAGGCCCTGGATGTTGTAGGACTGTCTTGGTTGACACGCCTCTGCAACTTCGCATGGACATCAGGGACAGTGCCTCTAGATTGGCAGTCCGGGGTGGTGGTCCCCCTCTTTAAGAAGGAGGATCGGAGGGTGTGTTCCAACTACAGAGGGATCACACTCCTCAGCCTCCCTGGAAAAGTCTATTCAGGGGGTCCTGGAGAGGAGGGTCCGTCGGATAGTCGAGCCTCAGATTCAGGAGGAACAGTGTGGTTTTCGTCCTGGTTGCGGAACAGTGGACCAGCTCTATACCCTTAGCAGGGTCCTGGAGGGTGCATGGGAGTTTGCCCAACCAGTCTACATGTGTTTTGTGGACTTGGAAAAGGCATTCGACCGTGTCCCTCGGGGAATCCTGTGGGGGGTACTCCGAGAGTATGGGATACCGGCCCCCCTGATAAGGGCTGTTCGGTCCCTGTACGATCGGTGCCAGAGCTTGGTCCGCATTGCCGGCAGTAAGTCGAACCCGTTTCCAGTGAGAGTTGGACTCCGCCAGGGCTGCCCTTTGTCACCGATTCTGTTCATAACTTTTATGGACAGAATGTCTAGGCGCAGCCAGGGCGTTGAGGGGGTCCAGTTTGGTGAGCTCAGGATTGGGTCACTGCTTTTTGCAGATGATGTTGTCCTGTTTGCTTCATCAGGCCGTGATCTTCAGCTCTCTCTGGATCGTTCGCAGCCGAGTGTGAAGCAGCTGGGATGAGAATCAGCACCTCCAAATCCGAGACCATGGTCCTCAGCCGGAAAAGGGTGGAGTGCCCTCTCAGGGTTGGTAGCGAGATCCTGCCCCAAGTGGATGAGTGCAAGTATCTTGGGGTCTTGTTCACGAGTGAGGGAAGAATGGAGCGTGAGATCGACAGGCGGATCGGTGCGGCATCCGCAGTAATATGGGCGCTGCATCGGTCTGTCGTGGTGAAAAAGGAGCTGAGCCGCAAGACTCAGCTCTCAATTTACCAGTCGATCTATGTTCCTACCCTCACCTATGGTCATGAGCTATGGGTAGTGACCGAAAGAACGAGATCGCGAATACAAGCGGCTGAAATGAGTTTCCTCCGCAGGGTGTCTGGGCTTTCCCTTAAAGATAGGGTGAGAAGCTTAGTCATCCGGGAGGGGCTCAGAGTAGAGCCGCTGTTCCTCCGCATCGAGAGGAGTCAGATGAGGTGGCTCGGGCATCTGATCAGGATGCCTCCTGGACGCCTCCCTGGTGAGGTGTTCCGGGCACGTCTAACCGGGAGGAGGCCCCGGGGAAGACCCAGGACACGCTGGAGGGACTATGTCTCTCAACTGGCCTGGGAACGCCTTGGGATTCCCCCGGAAGAGCTAGAAGAAGTGGCCAGGGAGAGGGAAGTCTGGGCATCTCTGCTCAAGCTGCTGCTCCCGCGACCCAACCTCGGATAAGCGGGAGACAATGGATGGATGGATGGATGGATGGATGGATGGATGGATGGATGGATGGATGGATGGATGGATGGGATGCAGAAAAAGCATTTAACATGGTTGCACAAATTTGGGTTTGACCCATATATATCAGACGCACAAACTTCTGTACCAACAGTCTTCAATGCACAAGCAGAATTTCAAAAGATATCTGGACTCAAAATTAATCTGAATAAAAGTGTGCATTTTCCATTTAACTCTCCAGCACACAATATTAGACTGGACATCTTCCCATTTACTTTAGCAGTTCAGTTTAAATACCTAGGGGTAAACTTAACAAGTAAATATAAAGATATTTTTTCAGCAAAATTTTTCTATTTGCATGGAAAGCATTAAAAAAGATGTAAACAGATGGTCTACCCTCCATTTCACATTAACAGGGAGAATTAATACTATCAAGATGAACATCCTTCCCAAGCTTCTTTTTCCATTTTAGAGTATCCCCATATACATTAAGAAGTATAATCTCGTTAATTTGGAATTAGAAACATCCACACATCCAAAGGGTGACTCTACAATAACCTAAAGCAGAAACTGGTATGGCACTAACTTTCAATTTTATTACTAGGTGGTAAATATACAAGCTTTAAAGACCTGGGGTCTCATGCATAATGCCATGCATAGAATTCACACTAAAACATGGCATCCTCTAAAATTCTTTCCAGAACATACATGCTATGTGTCAGTAATTTCACTCCCTGCAATTGCCACATTCATGAATATTTTCCTTATTCTTGAAGAATGATATTGAGTTCCTCCACACTCCTGGGGCCTCATGCATAATGCAGTGCATAGAATGCACACTAAAACATGGCGTACGGACAAAAGCGGAAATGTTCGTACGCACAAAAATATCCAGATGCATAAATCGGTGTGTTCGCCAACTTCCACGTTCTTCCGCTCCATAAATCCTGGTCAGCATGAAAAGTAACGCACATGCACGCGCCTGCTGCCACTCCCCAAATTCCTCCCAGAATTCCGCCTCTTTGATTATGCAAATCAATATAAATAGCCCTTAAGCTCAGCATTCTGTCAAAAGGCATTGGCAAAAGCATGGGGGGAAATAGAAGAATTGCAGCGAATACCAGGTGGAGATAAGGAAAAACGTACTATTTGTTGGTTTAAACAGTGGTATAAACAACAAAAGGAAGTTGATCGAGTGACACAGAGTGTCGGAGAAACTCGAAAGCTCAAGTTCACAAAGTCACACAGTGCCTGAAATAAAAAAGAAGTTGTCAGATATCAAAGTCGCCGTGAAAAGGTGAGTCGTAGCTCACCATCTAAGTGTCATATGAAAGCTTATTAGGGTACAGAGAAAAGAAAAAAAAATAGGGACACAGTGGGAAAAAAGCTCAAAATGTCAACTTAAATCTTGAAATTTCCACTTTAATCATGTTCTTTATTTTGTCATTGAAGTAGAACATCATAAACATCATCTTAAAATCATTTAATTTACTAATTTCTCAAATCCCATCCTAACTAAAGTAGCATGTTAAATGCTTTGTTTTGTATGTGTTCTTTTATGTGCTCTATGTGTGTGAATTTTATGTGCTTCTTAAACGGGCTTTCTCTTCCTCCGACAGGACACAGAATCCATTACATTCATGATATTACAGCTCTCTGAATAATTTAAATACTGAGATGTATACTTGATATCATTTTCATGATGATGGGAATTAAAGCATGTATTAAACATGGGAACACGGTGGCGCAGTGATTGTTCATGCCTCACGCAAGATGCTTGCTGCGCCGTGCGTGACCTTCGATAAAATAATTTATTGCAGCAGTACTGTCTATTTCAAAGTACTAACCCCCAATTCCTGTCCTTCCTTTTCTTACTCCAAATACCCAATTGCCACACAATCAGCTCTGTAATAGACGTTAAGCCACCTGTAAGCCGAGAACCCAGATTCTTCAAAACTTTTAAGGAACATTGAAGTATCTTCGTAGTACATGTTTAATTATTCTATCCATCTATCCTTCCAGTGTCACACCAGCCCCAGCAAGAATACAGCGCGAGGCAGGAACAATCCGTGAACAGAGCACCAGCTCCGTGCTAGCGCTGCAACACCGTGTCCTCACATGTTTAATTATTAACAATATAGATTATTTAAATGAAGTTAAAGTTTGATCTGTATAATAGAATAAACATATTGTGCTGCATTTCATCTTAAAATGATATTGTCATCATACGTAAATACGCGCTTTATAAAGTGGCTCAGGTTGTGCAATATTATAACTGTATCGCAAGTTTACAATGAGGTAATTGTACTTATAAGTACAAACAATACTACAAGGAGCACCTGATGGACTGATTAATTGTGTTTATAGTTCTTGGGATGAAACTGTTTCTGAACCGCGAGGTCAGTACAGGAAAGGCTCTGAAGTGTTTGTCGCATGACAGCAATTCAAATAAGCAGCTTGGCTGAGGCAGCGTGTACTTGATGCTGTATACTGATAATTCTCTTTCCGATCAGCTGCTGTAGAGCTGTGATTCCACACTCAGAAACAGTGATATAAATACTCCGAGTGGTGCAGTGATATGGAAAAAGATGATCCGCTGTGGGAACCCCCAACAGGAGCAGCTGAAAGAAGAAGAAGAAAGTGCAGTGAGAATAACAATGCTAATACAGCTATGGTATTTGGAATAGTTTGGCTATTCCGTGGACCATTATATTGTTACAGGTTAATTACAATCAGCCATGTCATACATTTCCATATCAGGGATTTTTCCTGGCTTTCATCCAAAGCCGCTGGGGTAGGCTCCAGGTTTCCTGCGTTCCTGCTCTGGATGCACAGGTTTATATAATATATATTGTTCTTAATATCAGATGCTGTCTCTGTTGTTTTGTGGCTGCCTGCACTCCTATTACCTGCTTTTACTCTGCTCATTATGGATTTAGTGTTCTTATGATAGGCTATTCAAGTCCCACTGCCACTACCCTTGACATTACATGCTTGTTTTTCTTTGTTTCACTCAATATAGCCAGGTGGGGTCTACACACTGATTCAAGCCTAAGAGCTCTGTTCTTCCTAAGCTCCTTGATTTTTATGATCACACCTGTCAGAACACAGTAGAATCTATTTTTTGATTTTTTGATATCTTTTCAGGCTTGCAGGTGGTAAAATTCTGTCTGTAAATTGTATGTGCCTGAGATGGAATCAGAGATCAATATGGCTGGTAGAAAATAACAGAGCCCAGTATGAGATTTTTGAATGCAATATTGAAGGCATTCATTCTAAGTACATTGTCTTGGAGCTGGAAATGTTGTGTACTGTAGACATTTAGAGCAAAAAAAAACACTCAAACCTTAAATTTCATTACAAATTGGCCCATTCTGGGCAAGAAAAGGAAAAGATGAAAAGTGCCAACAGTCTATGCTCATTTGTTCAGCACAAAATTGTATAAAATTGTTCATATTCAATGGTGGCGCAGTAAGGAGACCTGGGTTCACTTCCCTGGTCCCCCCTGTGTGGAGTTTGCATGTTCTCCCCATGTCTGCGTGGGTTTCCTCCAGGTGCTCCGGTTTCCTCCCACAGTCAAAAGACATGCAGGTTAGGTGTATTGGCAATCCTAAATTGTGCTTGGTGCGTGGATGTGTGTGTGTGTGTGTGTGTGCCCTGCGGTGGGCTGGTGCCCTGCCCGGGGTTTGTTCCTGCCTTGTGCCCTGTGATAGCTGGGATTGGCTCCAGCAGACCCCCGTGACACTGTGTTAGGATATAGCAGGTTGGATAATGGATGGATGGATGGCTGTTCATATTCAGTATCTGGTTTTGATTCTGCTTGTTTTTATCAGACAAACACAAAACCAGATAGTAAACCATGTAGTGTAGTAAGCTTCCACTAACATTAAACACGTATCATATCCAAATCCGTTAAGTATACAGTTCTGTCTGATTGTGACACAAAACTAAACTCCATAGTAGCTCTTTAACCACATCATAATTCCTAAAACTAAAACTGAAACTAATAGATATAAAAATAAAAGAAATAAAATAGAAATGTCTTTGTGAAATAGAAACTAAATTAAAACTATAAATATAGAATGAAGAAAAACTAAGACTAATAAAAACAAATATAAAAAGGCAAAACTATAATAACCTTGACAGGAATCATTATTTAACAAACATCAAGAAAAACACTAACAAAAGATAAGGAAAGCTTCTGTAAGGCATGCAGAATGCGACATGCAAATCATATGTGCCAGATTCAACTGTACATAGTGTTGATCAGCAAAATTCACCAAAGCGTTTTTTGCAGTAAATATGCTGTATTTTGCATTAACCTTGCTGGTTGAATGTTTTCCTAGAAAAACAGTGCAGCCAGCTTAAGCAGATATTGTTTTCACAGCACCCCATGATGCTTTGCAAGGTCAGTATACAATACAATACAGTTTATTTTTGTATAGCCCAAAATCACACAGGAAGTGCCGCAATGGGCTTTAACAGGCCCTGCCTCTTGACAGCCCCCCAGCCTTGACTCTCTAAGAAGACAAGGAAAAACTCCCAAAAAAACCTAGTAGGGAAAAATGGAAGAAACCTTGGGAAAGGCAGTTCAGAGAGAGACCCCTTTCCAGGTAGATTGGGCGTGCAGTGGGTGTCAAAAGAAGGGGGTCAATACAATACAGTACAGTACACAGAACAATTTCTCAATATAGTAAGAAATAAAAAAATATATATATATATAAATTTTTGAAGTACAGAGCAGTATGACATCAGAGAGCTGTATGAGCCATGCGCAGAACTTTAACATGGGCGTGCTGTAAGATCTCGCCACTCTGCTTCAGGCATGTGTGATGTTAAATCTAAACTCCAGCCATCCACATAGTATTTAAAAAAAAAAAACTTGCGTTATTTTCATTTGATGGGTACATTAGCTGACCATAATGAGACTATTATGAGAACAGGTATCCATCAACATGCATACAGGTTATGTTCTGGCACTAGGGACACAAGTTAATATGGACAATAATTATAGGGGAGTTGTCAAATATGCTGTACAGCATAAGATTCAATAATATCAACATAACATTAAAGGTCTTTGCCACTTTCATGTTTGATAACTTTTAAGTTTGTGTCGAAAATCGACCTACGACAGGTGTGCATCTCTGCATGGGGGAGCCATGTTATGTGAAAACTCATAAGAACAGCAGTCCCCCTTGAAGATGAAGAGGATGAGCGGCAGACTGATACACCAACATAAGCATCTATTCAATGATCCATGAAAGGACTGTGTACTGTCTCATTAAGAAAGGATCCTGATCAGCTGTTAACCTCAAGAAATGTCCCTCATCCTCTTTGTCATCAAGAGGGATTGGTGTCCTAACGAGTATTTACACAGCCTTCTTTTCTTTGCCAACCTGCCGCATCAAACAATAGAATGAGCCAGTCCCACACCACCGCTTCATGGCATGGCCAATGTGTAGACGAAGAATGAGGCACAATTATGGTATCTATATTTTATTTACTTACTGCTAGTGTGTGGCCATTTGCTGCATGTTGTTTGTGCATTTGCTCCCTCTTCATCTTTGGTTGCTTGAACCATGGTGGTGCAGTGGTTAGCACATATTACATATCTGGCCACAAAAATCGGTCCAACATATTTGGCAGACTTTTCCCTTGCTCCCAGGGATAGTTAAAAGACCATTGCACCATTATAATGACTTGAAATTGGTCCAGTTCCTCCTTCCCCTTTGACTTTAATTCATTTCTTTGAGTTTGACAAATACCATGAACACTTCCATTTTTTCACTAAATTCGCAATATTTGTTCATCACTAGCCATAGGCTAAACAAACTACAGCCTAGGGCCACGCAATTTGTGAGAGCCTCAGAAAATTTTTTTATTATTTTGGCTTTTAAAATTTTATGTGACTTTTTATATGTAGAGTAGTTGAAATATGTAATAACTAAATGCATTTATTTCAAAATAATAGTATTTTTCATTAATTACTTTGCTATTTTAAACAAGGACCCACAAGGTTTACATAGCTTAGGGAATCACCCAGATTAAACCCGGCACTCCAAATTACGTTCTGTCATATAACACATGGAAATAAAAAATGGTGCAATACTGTTATTGGATTGCCCTTCATTAAATACTGTTTAATAATACTATTTAACTATGCTTTAATCACTTCAAGTTTCATATTTAAAGGAATGGCCTTTTCATTTCATCTTGGGCTTTAACAACCATTTCATGATTATTTGGAACCTTGATGTTTCAGGATATTGTGAGAAGACGTGAGCAACACATGTACCACACTGCATAAACTACAGTTTATGAGTGCATAAGTACACCTTGATTCAACCTGTGGA
Organism: Erpetoichthys calabaricus; assembly: GCF_900747795.2. Classification (NCBI taxonomy): domain Eukaryota; kingdom Metazoa; phylum Chordata; class Cladistia; order Polypteriformes; family Polypteridae; genus Erpetoichthys; species Erpetoichthys calabaricus. The sequence goes on from NC_041394.2 coordinate 164,925,168, forward strand.
TCCAGCTCTGCCCATTCATCAGGCTACTGTGAGGACAATCTTATGGTTGCATTAGTTGTTAGAATGACCAAGACTATGACTGTGCATTATAAATATCTAACCTCACCTCAACCATCCAACTACTTTTATCTGCACAGGTTTCAGTGAGGTGTACTTTGACTGACTATGAAGATGATTGAGTGTTAACTCTAGCAGCCTACATTTGAAAATTGTTCTATGACTTGGTCTTCCTAAACTTCTTTGTGGTGCATACGACAAGAAAGGGTATTAAAAGACTTTCTTTGCATATTTTAATTTTAGTAAAAAATATGTACAATAATATCTACAAAAGCAGCAGGATAAATTGCAATGATGCTAGAAACATGTTTTTCTGGCAATTCAAAATAAATCCAATAAGCTCACAATTTGATTTTGCTTGCAACTCTTTTTTATGAAGTCCTGAAACAGATATCAAGACCATATGACAATGAGTCACAATGTGGCAGAAATCTTAAATACTGCCAGCAAACAAAAACAAAATAACTTGATAAAAACAAAACAGTTCCAAAAAACGCTATTAAAGGTCAGTGTATTTTGACAGCATTGGAGTTAAAAGTTTAATGTCCCTGGGTTAGAAACTGAGAATATGATAAGAACTGAATGTTAAAATATAGCTTACTAGGTGGCAGGAGGACACAGAAATCACTTGCTGGGGTGTGCATGGTATGTTATGATGCAAAGGGCATTTTGTCAGGAAATATTTTATTACATCTGGCCAATACATATGGGAAATCGGCCCAAGTATTGAACTGGGTGGGCCACAGTGCACTTGCCATACCATAGTGAAGGTGCCATTGAGTCTTAAGACAGGTTGTATTGATGGACCATGAATGATTCTCAGGAATGTTAACCTCCTAAGAACCTAAAGCTACACAGGTTTTCCAAAGCAACATCATTAGAATCAAAAGGCACATGACAACCTTCAAGTCTCCACCATCAAATCTTTTTAGTTTTACTGACATTGAGGGACATATTGTTTGTTCCAGCATCATTCAGGGATAATTTTAAATGTCCCTGTTTCTCCAGGCTATCTCATTATGCCGGTAATCAGATCCATTGTTGTTGTGTCATCAGCAAACTTGATAGAGGTTTAGTCATGCTTGGCAACACAATCATGTACACATATGGAAAACTGTAATGGGCAAAGCACAAAGTCCTGGGGTGCTCTGATTTTCAAGATGACATTGCTAGAATGAATGTGAATTTCCCATTGGGATTAATAAAGTATCTATCTATCTATCTATCTATCTATCTATCTAGTCTATCTATCTATCTAATCTATCTATCTATCTATCTATCTATCTATCTATCTATCTATCTATCTATCTATCTATCTATCTATCTAGAAGCCCACATTCCAAATTTGTGATCTCACTAATTTATTTTTTTATGTGTAAGGTGATCCTCAGAAACACATAACCACAAGATGTTGCAGTGAATGCAGTTGTGAATTTCCCATTGGGATTAATAAAGTATCTATCTATCTATCTATCTATCTATCTATCTATCTATCTATCTATCTATCTATCTATCTATCTATCTATCTATCTATCTATCTATCTATCTATCTATCTATCTATCTATCTATCTATCTATCTATCTATCTATCTATCTGAAAAATGCAGTTTAGATAAGGAAATGTTGCAGTATCAAAGAAACAGAAATTAGAATATACATTTTGGTAGAAAATTCTGCATTTTGGTATGATTTTCATATACCCTTGTGCGTTTTTAAAAAGCCTTCAGCACAACAATATAGTAATAGTAGGATAGTCATTTGAATTGAATGTAGTGAAAGTCTTACTGTGCTTCTGTTTAATTTAATGTTGTGTGTGTTCAGCCCGTCTATATTACGCCCTATTTTAGGCTTGGCAGACCTAAAAGCTTGCCTGTTGACCCTGGTAGAGGCCTATATTTTTGGGCCAGACTTAGTGAAGTCTTTGTACTATTATAGTACAGTATGATCTATCAACAGAGAAACTAGAGAAACAACATCCCACAGGTTATGATGATAGTATATAGGTTAGCATGCTTGCCTTTCATTAAGAAGTTTGGTTCTATTCCTGCTCAGTACATTACATTTTTCTATAGTCAAGCATTTCTCTCACTGTTTTTGTCATGGCCACAGGTCACCCATGAAGGAAGTCACATTAGCTCCAGAATTATTTTTTGCTCTTAAGCATAATCAATAACCATTACACTACCACCTCTTTGTCTGCTCTATTCTTTAATGCTTACAAATCATGTATTCATCTTCAAGTACTTTTTGAGCATAAAGAAGCTAATTTGTACCAACATATGATATATATATATATGTGTGTGTGTGTGTTATAGATCAGGAATGTAATAAAAAAACTTCTAAAAGGTCATTTATTCACAAAACTTGCAAATCCTACTGAATTGTGGCTTACGTTGTTTTGTCCCAGATGTTGTCTAAAGTAAAGTAAATACTTCAGTCTAATGTAGACAACTGAGATACTTCTAAATGTTCCTTGGATTTAGTGTCTTCTGCTCTAAGGAATTCTTCAACAAAGTATATTATAATGAAATGTTCTCTGTAAATCACTTTTGTGATGGTGCACACAGTGAGTGTGCTACATTCAAAAAAACATATCATGCTACTGTAGCTTCAGTATAAGTTAATGTTTTGAATGTTTTTCTTATGTACTGAGGTTTAAAGTTGCCTGAAAGGCATTTTATTGAAATGAAAATCAGTGTACTTTTCATTAAGCTGCATGTACTACTGTTTAAAATAAATATAATTCAATTTTTTTTTTATATTATGTATTCATTTACCAATGATTGAAATAGGCTTTCTTGCAAATCGAAGTCTTCCTTTGAATCCTATGTATTTACTTCTGCATCCTGCAGACCAGAGGCGGACCACATATTCAGAACCAAAAAACACTACAAGAACAATTTCCTACAGAAAAAAAGAGGATACATTTAAATGTGAAAAACATGAAAGAAAATCATACAATCAGAAAACTATATTTTACCCTTAACAACTGCTACCTACTGTAAAATTTGGTGGAGGTTCCATCATGCTGTGGGGCTGTGTGGCTAGTTCAGGTACTGGGGCCCTTGTGAAAATCAAGGGTCGGATGAATTTAACCCAATATCAACAAATTCTTCAGGATAATGTTCAAGCATCAGTCACAAAGTTGAAGTTACGAAGAGGTTGGATATTCCAATAAGACAATGACCCAAAGCACAGTTCGAAATCTACAAAGGCATTCATGCAGAGGGAGAAGTTAAATGTTCTGGAATGCCCGTCATAGTCCCCTGACTTGAATATCATCAAAAATCGATGATTTGAAGCAGGCTGTCCATTCTCGGCAGCCATCAAATTTAACTGAACTAGAGAGTTTTTGTGTGGAAGAATGGTCAAAAATACCTCCATCCAGAATCCAGACACTCATCAAAGGCTATAGGAGGCGTCTAGAGGCTGTTATATTTGCAAAAGGAGGCTCAACTAAGTATTGATGTAATGTCTCTGTTGGGGTGCCCAAATTTATGCACCTGTCTAATTTTGTTATGATGCATATTGCATATTTTCTGTTAATCCAATAAACTTAATGTCACTGCTGAAATACTATTGTTTCCATAAGGCATGTCATATATTAAAAGGAAGTTGCTACTTTGAAAGCTCAGCCAATGATAAACAAAAATCCAAAGAATTAAGAGGGGATCCCAAACTTTTTCATATGACTGTATATACATATATATATATAGAGAGAGAGAGAAACAAAGGTCTGTGATGCAGTTTGCATATTTGCAGCTAGGATTGCACAAAGGAAGAAGATGAGTCATTTAAATATATACATATACTGTATACATTTATATATATATATATATATATATATATATATATATATATATATATATATATATATATATATATATATATATACATATATATATATATATATATATATACATATATATATATATATATACAGTTAGGTCCATAAATATTTGGACAGAGACAACTTTTTTCTAATTTTGCTTCTGTACATTACCACAATAAATTTTAAATGAAACAACTCGGATGCAGTTGAAGTGCACACTTTCAGCTTTAATTAAGTAGGGTGAACAAAACAACTGGATAAAAATGTGAGACAACATTTTTTTAACACAATCCCTTCATTTCAGGGGCTCAAAAGTAATTGGACAAATTAAATAACTGGAAATAAAATGTTCATTTCTAATACTTGGTTGAAACCCCTTTGCTGGCAATGACAGCCTGAAGTCTTGAACTCATGGACATCACCAGATGCTGGGTTTCCTCCTTTTTAATGCTCTGGCAGGCCTTTACTGCAGCGGCTTTCAGTTGCTGTTTGTTTGTGGGCCTTTCTGTCTGAAGTTTAGTCTTCAACAAGTGAAATGCATGCTCAATTGGGTTAAGATCAGGTGACTGACTTGGCCATTTAAGAATTTTCCACTTCTTTGCTTTAATAAACTCCTGGGTTTCTTTGGCTGTATGTTTTGGGTCATAGTCCATCTGTATCATGAAACGCCGCCCAATCAATTTGACTGTATTTAGCTGGATTTGAACAGACAGTATGTCTCTGAACACCTCAGAATTCATTCGGCTGCTTCTGTCCTGTGTCACATCATCAATAAACACTAGTGTCCCAGTGCCACTGGCAGCCATGCACACCCAAGCCATCACACTGCCTACACCGTGTTTTACAGATGATGTGGTATGCTTTGGATAATGAGCTGTTCCATGCCTTCTCCATACTTTTTTCTTGCCATTATTCTTGTAGAGGTTGATCTTGGTGTCATCTGTCCAAAGAAAGTTTTTCCAGAACTGTGCTGGCTTTTTTAGATGTTCTTTAGCAAAGTCCAATCTAGCCTTTCTATTCTTGAGGCTTATGAGTGGCTTGCATCTTGCAATGCACCCTCTGTATTTACTTTCATGCAGTCTTCTCTTTATGGTAGACTTGGATATTGATATGCCTACCCCCTGGAGAGTGTTGTTCACTTGGTTGGCTGTTGTGAAGGGGTTTCTCTTCACCATGGAAATGATTCTGCGATCATCCACCACTGTTGTCTTCCGTGGACATCCAGGTCTTTTTGCGTTGCTGAGTTCACCAGTGCTTGCTTTCTTTCTCAGGATGTACCAAACTGTAGATTTTGCCACTCGTAATATTGCAGCAGTTTTTTTCTGTTTTCGTAGCTTAAGGATGGCTTCTTTCACCTGCATGGAGAGCTCCTTTGACCGCATGTTGTCTGTTCACAGCAAAATCTTCCACATGCAAGCACCACACCTCAAATCAACTCCAGGCCTTTGATCTGCTTAATTGATAATGACATAATGACGGACTTGCCCACACCTGCCCATGAAATAGCCTTTGAGTCAATTGTCCAATTACTTTTGAGCCCCCGAAATGAAGGGATTGTGTTAAAAAAATGCTTTAATTGCATCACATTTTTTTGCAATCGCTTTGTTCACCCCACTGAATTAAAGCTGAAAGTCTGCAGTTCAACTGCATCTGAGTTGTTTCATTTAAAATTCATTGTGGTAATGTACAGAACTAAAATTAGAAAAAAGTCGTCTCTGTCCAAATATTTATGGACCTAACTGTATATATATATATATATATATATATATATATATGTGTGTGTGTGTGTGTGTGTGTGGGTGTGTGCGTGTGTGTGTGTGAGTGGTATCCGATGCAAGGATCGATAGATTCTGCTCTGTGACTCTTGAATTTCACTAAGCAAGCTTAAAAATGGAGTGATTAAGTCATTAGCTTCACTAATATACTGTAAGGGTTTCTACCAAAGTTCAATATGGAATATGTTTGCAAGTTCACACTATTTTTTTTCTTTTAACAAGGCAAATACGAAGAAAAGCATTTTGAGAAAGTCAACAAATATAAACACATTTAAAATAGACTCTCACCATCCAGAAGAGGGTACCACTTGCAAATTCAGCATATTGTTCTATTGTGGACAACACACTAAAAATAAGGCAGATGAGTACCATTAAGAACCTGTTAAATAAACAAAAAATATATTAAGCTTTACTAGTGCAGGCAAGGTCAATTAACAGTTTACATACACATTTGTGTACTTCTGTGTATACCTTTACATAATTGAGATTAATAAATGGACACTTAAAAGAATATTGTCAGGTTAGCAGCTGGATGTATGCTTGAAGTATTAGTGGAAGTAGTTGTACTATAATCCAACCCTCCATCCACCCATCCATTATCCATCCATCCATCCATTATCCAACCCGCTATATCCTAACTACAGGGTCACGGGGGTCTGCAGGAGCCAATCCCAGACAACACAGGGCACAAGGCAAGAAACAAACCCCAGGCAGGGCGCCAGCCCACCACAGGGCGCGCACACACACACACACACACACACCCACACACCAAGCACACACTAGGGACAATTTAGAATCACCAATGCACCTAACCTGCATGTCTTTGGACTGTGGGAGGAAACCCACGCAGACACGGGGAGAACATGCAAACTCCACGCAGGGAGGACCCAGGAAGCGAACCCGGGTCTCATAACTGAGAGGCAGCAGCGATACTAATCCAACTCTACACCTATCATATTATCACACACTCATCAAGCAATCATGACCAAAATCATAACATTCAGTCCACAAAAAAAGTTTTAAATGTATTATTTTGAATATCTTGTTAACAGGCTAAAGCAGTTCTTCTTAATCTGTCAAACTAGGAACTGAGTGATCAGGTGAAGTGAAACAGAGCCCTCACTTCCACAGCACATAACTTTCTATGAATAACCCACTGCACACAGGTTTCTCTTCCATCTCAGGTTAAGAAGCAGAGGCTGTATGCTCATATATTTTATGTGGAAACAAATCCTGGCTGGTATATGCACATAAAGTGATGTATCCAAGAGAAAAGCAGACAATTATGGACTTTTGTGCAAAGTTTCATTCATGTAGCAAAGCATATATCATTAATATGAAACCCCCAAGAAGCAGACATTTCATGATGGGTTGAAAAACAAAATAGTTGGCATGTGGAAATCTAAAAGACATTGTATGTAGTTTGTCCATCTTAGCCATTTTTGATATCGCAATGGTCATTATTCCATATGTGACAGCTACGCTCTTTTATATGTACAGTATCTCTTTTAAGGACAGAGGTTTTCACAGATTCTCCAAGCCATTGGTTGTGAACCATGAACGCTTCTCATTTAGGTTTGTGGTACTGTATTCAGCAACTGTTCCGACCTACCAATTTCTGATTAATTTGTTACATAACTTAAAATCAGAAGTTTAAACCAAGGATCAGATATTATTTTTTAAGTATAGCATTGAACAGTGTGGACTAAGCCCCGGACACAGACAGGAGGACATGTTTTAAATCACCACACGTTTATTTACAAGTCCTAATATTTACAATAATAAAGTGCCACACAACCCCAAACTCCCCCAAAATCCAGGCCTCACACTCTTGCCTTGTCTCTTCAGGCCGCCTCCACTCCTTGACTTCCAGCTTCGTCCTTCTTCCACCCGAATCAAGCACTGAATGAAGGGAGGCAGCCCCTTTTATAATCATCCAGATGTGCTCCAGGTGATTCCTGGCAATCTTCCACCGACATGCCCCAGTGTGGCGGACGTGCCAGCTGCATCCCCGGAAGCACTCCGGGTGTCCCTACTCTTCTTCCCCCCAGCACTTCCTGGTGTGGCGGAAGTGCTGAGGTCCAGGGCTCTCCAGGCATCCGGGCGCCCCCTGGCGGTGACCACGGGCCCCTACAGGGATGAGCTTCCATGCTCTGTACCCGTGGCCCCCAAAGAATCCAGGGCGGTCGCCCCCACGTGGTCTGAGGAGGGCGTAAGCCTTCTTCCGGTCCTCCGGGGCGTCCAGGCCAGGTCGCCCCCCCACCAGCCACCTGCGACACTGCCCGTCGGGCGGAGCGGCTCCTCCCGCGAGGGCAACTCATCCCCGAAGTGGGTCCTACTACTTGTCCAGGGTCCGGTCCCTTTGGTTGGAGTCACTCGCACCTCCGTAGCCTCCGCCAGCTGTGACAGAGCCCCATTGCCAGCGAAGATCTGTCCAATGAAGCGGCTAATCCCGCAAGGGCAGGTCCCTAACGAAGCGGGTCCTACTGCTTGTCCAGGGTCCGGTCCTGTAAATAAAACAGAAAGAGGGGCAGAGACGCTGCCTGGACGGCACCAGCTAGCGTCCCTTCTTGCTACGCACTGGCAGCGCTCCCCCCTCAGACCAGCACCCCGGAACTTGCCTTTTCGGCACCCCCTCCGCGAGTTCCATTCCCGTCTGCTTGGATGAGATGGGTCCGCTCCTCTGTCCGACGCCCCCGCCGACTCTGGGGTTTCCCTCTGCCTCCGCAGAGGACGGCCATTCTCTAGACGTGAGCGGTTTGCCTCACATCCTTCCTTATCGGAGGAACCAGCATCCTTCCCTCGATTTCTCCCTTTCCTCTGGGACGCCACGACGGTTTGGGTCTGCGCATGGCAAACACACAGATCCTGTCCCGTCTGCGTCCCTATAGAGCGACGTGAGACCGCCGCAGGCTCGGGGCGTAGGGCGCTAGGACCCAGGGCACTCATCAGCCCCTGTCCTGCCAGCCCTCTCGGTCTTTCTCTCCTCACGCACAGCTCTCAGCTCCGCATCCACTGTCGGAGATCCCCCTACTTAGTTCCGATCATGTATTTCACGGGCCTTTTCGGTGGCACCTCCTGTATGGTTTACGGGGTCGGCTCTACTCACCTTCCCCGCTGTACTGCTCCGGCCAAAGGATCCAGCATCGCGCTGTTCTGTCAAAACATGCAGCATCCGTAGTGATGCGATCGCCTTCCCCTCCAGCTTCTGCAACTCTGCACAGAGAGCACATAGCACCTATGGAAATCACTCTGCGGAATGAAGGCACACCTCCAGTTCACGCAGAGCCCCCTGACAAACACAGAAAGCCAGCCGGTGATTGACTTACCTGACTGTCAATCAAAACATCTGACTGCTTCCTGTGGGGCCGTTCCTCCGGCCCAATCGGGTCGCCTTCTGGCACAAGACGGACATTCCTTGGTCCCGCCTCCATCCAATCCAACTTATATATCGGAATGTCTGATACCTTATATTCAAAATTGTAACCTCAGATCCTCAAATGAGTGTCTCCTTAGAATTCCAAGAACAATACTTAAAAGAAGTGGTGAGGCGGCCTTCTGCTGTTATGCACCTAAAATCTGGAATAGCCTGCCAACAGGAATTCGCCAGGCTAATACAGTGGAGCACTTTAAAAAACTGCTGAAAACACATTACTTTAACATGGCCTTCTCATAACTTCACTGTAATTTAAACCCTGATACTCTGTATATCCAACTCATTATAATAACTATTCATGGTGGCTCTAAAATCTGTACTAACCCCTACTCTCTCTTCTGTTTCCTTTTCTGGTGTCCTTTTGGTGGTGGCGCATCTACTCAAAGCACTGCGATGTTCCAACAATGATGGATGGATTAAAAGCCAGAAGTCTGTATGACCATCAACATCAAGTGACTCCGTGAAAATCCTAACTACAAAGAGGACTATTTCATGTATGTTAGGTAGAATGCCCAGAGGGGACTGGGCGGTCTCGTGGCCTGGAACCCCTGCAGATTTTATTTTTTTCTCCAGCCGTCTGGAGTTTTTTTTTTGTTTTTTCTGTCCACCCTGGCCATCGGACCTTACTCCTTTTTTATGTTAACTAATGTTGTCTTATTTTAATTTGTTATTTTGTCTTTTATTTTTCTTTTCTTCATTATGTAAAACACTTTGAGCTACTTTTTGCATGAAAATGTGCTATATAAATAAATGTTGTTGTTCTTAATAACAATCAGTGGCGGGCACACAAGACACACCATCCAATCCTGTGCCTATCACGGGGAGGGACTTCCGGTCTGTGGCCATTTTGGCTCCATTCTTCCTGGTACGGCAGTGTGTTTGGATTGTTTTGAGCGTCTCCTCCTTCGCAGCTCTCCCAGCTGCTGCCGCATCAACGAAGTGCCGCGGATCGACATGCACCTGCCAACGACAAGGATCCGGGCAGCCCCTGCCTGCTAAACACAAAACACACGTGGCCCCACAGGGCCGGTTGCCGGCAAGCAGGGAACTTACCTCCTGGGTCCTCTCTGTCCGGGGAAACATCCCTAGCGTGGCCTTGCTAGGTGACATGCCATCCCGGGCGCCTCCAGCAACAGCGCACTCGTAGGAGCCCACTGCACTCCTGCACTGCCCGTTGTCATCTCGCACCAGGGGGAAATGGACTTTCTGCGGATCGGTGGCGGTCCGTGGGGCAAGTCTCTCTCGCGGGACTGTGGGCATGCTGCTCCCGCAGCACGTGGGTGGGCTCCCCCTGGGCCGTCCACAACATTGTTTTTTACTGTAGGTCCCTGCCTTGAACCAGGCGGAGCATCCTGCCGACTACGCCAGTGTGGACTAAGCCCCGGATACAGACAGGAGGACATGTTTTATATCACCACACATTTATTTACAAGTCATAATATTTACAATAATAAAGTGCCACACAACCCCAAACTCCCCCAAAATCCAGGCCTCACACTTTTGCCTTGTCTCTTCAGGCCACCTCCACTCCTCGCCTTCCAGCTTCGTTCTTCTTCCACCCGACTCAAGCACTGAATGAAGGGAGGCGGCCCCTTTTTATAATCACCCAGATGTGCTCCAGGTGATTCCCAGCAATCTTCCACCGACACGGCCCAGTGTGGCGGAAGTGCCAGCTGGATCACCTGAAGCATTCCGGGTGTCCCTGCTCTTCTTCCCCCCAGCAATTCCTGGTGTGCCTGAGGTCCAGGGCTCTCCAGGCATCCCGGCACCTCCTGGCGGTGACCACGGGCCCCTACAGGGATGAACTTCCATGCTCTGTACCCGTGGCCCCCAAAGAAACCCAGGCGGTCGCCCCCACGTGGTCTGAGGAGGGTGTAAGCCCTCTTCTGGTCATCCGGGGTGTCCCGGCTGGGTCGCCCCCCCAGCCACCTGCGACAACAGAAAAAGTATAAAACTGTCACAGAGAGTACTTCATTGAACTAGAGAGACAACTGAAAAGTGTGTATGTCTTTGTTATCACATCATCCTGAACATTTTAATGAAAGGACATATTTTTATTTCTATGGCTGTTGACAGCTTATGGTATTAATAAATATAACAACATATTTAAACAATATGCTAAGACTTCAGGGGTTGCCAATTAAAACAATGTTTATATCATGCACTTTCTTCTTCTTCGTCTTTTGGCTGCTCCCGTTAGGGGTTGCCACAGCTTCTTCCATATCTTCCTCTCCTCTGCATCTTGCTCTCTTACACCCATCACCTGAATGTTCTCTCTCACCACATTCATAAATCTTCTCTTAGGCCTTCCTCTTTTCCTCTTGCCTGGCAACTCTATCCTTAGCATCCTTCTCCTAATATACCCAGCATCTCTCCTCTGCACATGTCCAAACCAATGCAATCTTGCCACTCTGACTATGTCTCTAGATCGTTCAACCTGAGCTGACCCTCCAATGTACTCATTCCTAATCCTGTCCACCTCGTCACACCCAACGCAAATCGTAGCATCGTTAAATCTGCCACCGCCAGCTCTGTCTCCTGTTTTTTCATCAGTGCCACCATTTCCAGACCACATAACATAGCTGGTCTCACTTCCATCCTGTAGACCTTCCCTTTCACTCTTGCTGATACCTGTCTGTCACAAATTATGCCTGACACTCTTCTCCACCCATTCCACCCAACCTGCACTCTCTTTGTCACCTCTATTCCATAATCCCTGTTACTCTGTACTGTTGATCCCAAGTATTTAAATTCATCCACCTTTGCCAGCTCTACTCCCTGCATCCTCACCATTCCACTGACCTCCCTCTCATTTACACACGTTTTCTGTCTTGTTCCTACTGACCTTCATTTCTCTCCTCTCTAGAGCATATCTCTAAAGGATTACTTGTGTTCTGTTCTGTATATTGTTTTGTATTTACCCCCTGTTTTTTCACACCCACTGCACGCCCAACCTACTTGAGAGTTTTTCCTTGTGTTCTTAGAGAGTCAAGGCTGAGGGGCTGTCAAAAGTCAGGGCCTGTTAAACTTCTTGTGTGATTTTGGGCTATACAAAAATAAATTGTATTGTATTGTATTGTATCTCCATCTCTCCAGGGTCTCCTCAACCTGCTCCCTATTCTCGCTACAGATCGCAATGTCATCAGCAAACATCATAGTCCCCAGGAACTCCTGTCTAATCTCATCCGTCAACCTGTCCATCACCATTGCAAATAAGAAAGGGCTCAGAGCCGATTCCTGACGTAATCCCACCTCCACGTTGAATGCATCTGTCACTCCTACAGCAGACCTCACCACTGTCACACTTTCCTCTTACATATCCTGTATAACTTTTACATACTTCTCTGCCACTTCTGACTTCCTCATACAATACCACAACTCTTCTCAAGGCACCCTGTCATATGCTTTTTCCAGGTTCACAAAGACACAATGCAACTCCTTCTAGCCCTCTTTATACTTCTCCATCAACATCATCAGAGCCAACATTACATATCACATGTGGTGCTATTTCCTGGCATGAAACTATATCATGCATTTTATAAAATTAAAATTGCTGTATATTTTTTTTCATTCTTGTACTGGATGTCTCAGTTTATATTACATTATGTTTAAGGAAGGAAGTTGTTTTCTTTTTTTGCTAATGGCAGATTGTTCACATGAAAGTTTGATTAGCCCCTCTTTTCATTTATAATTGGTGTAGTATTGTACATTACCAATATTATTCTGGCGTTCAAGAAGAAAATATAACTAATTCATACTGTATCAACATGTTTGGCAGTACCTGGCCACACTGGCAGATAGAACAGCAAATGGTAAACTGAGAGCAAAGGCAAAGACTGAGATACTACCATTGCCAAATATGCAATAATGGACAAAAGGATGGATTTCATTTTCAAACGATCTTCTTCTAGCGAACGCATTACCGATCTCTTGTAGCAGTCCAGTGTTCATTAATCTTTTCCCATGCTGACCCACATTTTTCACATGTTTGATGATTAAGAAATCTATGCAAGTGTTATGTTAGTCACATGCTATCCTATGTAAATATTTTATTCCACCCTGTGACACATACTTCCTAAATATATTTCAGAGTTTATAAATATGTGGACTAAAAATAAAATCTCAAAGTTAGAGACAAAATCCTGGCTTTTCTACTAAGTGCAGATAACCTGTTTTCTTCTATAACCTAATTAGAGTGCACCAGTCAAAAAACTTACTTTAGTCAGTCATCAACTTCATTTTTCATATGATTGCTCAGTTCCACCAACAAAACTTTGTATTTACTAAAATGACATTCATCAATGTTTACTTATACTTTGGTGAAAATGAACAGCAGAGAATAGTAGGGATTAGTACAGATTGTGGAGTTTTGATCAAAATGATAATTCAATGCACATATAGTTTAACAGGGATACACTAAAATATAGCTTTGAAAAAAGCCATGTTAAAATAATGGACTTTTAGCAGTTTTTTAAAATGCTCCACCATATTAGCCTGGCGAATTTCTATCAGTAAACTATTCCAGATTTTAGGTGCATAACAGCAGAAGGCTACCTCGCCACTTCTTTAAGTTTAGTTCTTGGAATTCGTATAAGCCAACACTCATTCTAAGATCTAAGGTTACGACTTGGAGTGTAAGGTGACAGGCATTCCAAAATATAGGATGGACCAAGATTATTTAAGGCTTTGTAAACCATTACCTGTATTTTTAAGTCAATTCTAAATGGCGCAGGTGTAATATAATGATATCAAAACTGGAGAGGTGCTCAGAAGACAACAATAGTGCAAACATAATTTTTGTAATTTGGTAACGTTAAAATTAATTCCAGTTATGTGTAAATCTGTCTAGTATCCCAAGATAAACATGCAATCACACAATACAGATTCCAGTAGGCTTTTTTGCATTTTGACACAATGCATGGCTGTCAAGGGATATCCACTGCATGAAACAGGAATTGATCAGGAAAACAGCTTTTCATGAATCCTATTTAAAGTGATAGGATCACTGAAATGATGATATTAAAAAAAGTAAAAGGTATTGACTTCAGTGAATCAAGCTGTGTCTCAGTTCTAGTGTCATGAGTTCAAACATCATACAAAAATTGAAATGGAATGAATAAAACAAGGACTTTCGTAAATACCTAAGACTTTAAAAGTACCCAGAAGTGAAGCATTCTAACAGTAAGATGATTTTGTGGTACCCTTTAAAACTATGGAAGAAGGGATGATTGTGAGTAATTTTAGACTAACATTAGTCTATTATGCTTGCTGACATGGATGTAGTGAGGAAAACCACATGCAACATGTGAAAGTTACAGTTCAATGTAAGAGACAAAGATGCATACTGTTCTCCTAATGGTGGAATGATATTAGGGGTGTGCCAATTTACAAATGAGTGAAGATCTCACAAATTTCCCACATATAGCCTTTGAACAATATTTTTGCTTAATTTTTAAGACTAGTTAAAATGATATGTTTATGTAGCTTTTCCTCCCACATCTAAAACACCTACCTGTTAGGTTAATACATGACACTAAAATGGCCCAATCAGAATGAATGTGAGTTTGGATGTGTGTGAATATATTTTGTGTAGGATGACCACCTTGTTCAAGCTTGACTTCTGTTGGGATGGGCACTGGATAAACAGTTTAGAGACTGAATGGTAAGACATACATAGGTATCCACACATCCTGACTTTATGATACCCTTTGACACTGTATAAAAAAAGACAAATAGACAAGTCCTTAAAAAGAGATGAGGACAGAAATTATAGAGATATTAGTAAAAATCATATGTAAACATGTAAGATAAAAATGTCTATAGCAATGTAAGATAAAATGTCTATAGCAAGGGACCTTTGAACATAAAGGGGAAGGCTATTCCACAACCTTGTTGTCACCAAGTTGGTGTGGCATTTATTGTCAAAGGCAATCAGTTAATGATACAAGAGAAGAATACTGTCTGTAAGATGGGGTATAAATGGTATACAACCTGTCTAGTACAGTTATGTGGTAGGTGCAACCAAATGTTTTTTAAATTCCATTTTACCAAAATGAATGGTAATTCAGTTGTTGCAGGGTAAATAAGGTGTACGCAGTGGATAAAGGAGGAGGAGGTTAGCAGCATGCACTGATACCATGTGTTGCCGCACCCACCACATGACAAACCACCTCAGGATCCCAGATTAGGACCCGAGTGCAACCATGCAACAGGTGAAACCTCAGCACCACACTAGTTCAGATACAATGGAACAGTGTGAGGTTTTTTTATGGTGGCTGGAGTGCCAATTCTGCCACCAACCCCCAGGTTTTCCCTGTAGGTTGGGGGGCCTACTTGTAGGGCTGAAAGCAGGATAACATCATACCCAGGATGGAGCAATTACAGGTTAAGTAGGCAAAAACCTAAAGAAAAAATATTTTTTCCTTAATTAACTTACTTACACAATCAATTACCTTAAAGAATTCCTGGCCATAAGTATGAAATCCATCAATAAATGGGAACTATGACAGGCAGCAGGGCTAACATCCCAGCTAAGATAAATCCCATACCCTTATCTGGCAGGGAGACCAGTGTAGAGGATGGATGGAGGGAATGGCCTCCCAAGAGTATGCACTCCCCAGACATGCTGGGATTGCAGCATTATTGGGAGAGTATACCCATTTATATGCCTACAGGGCTTGCTGGGAGATACAGACCTATGGGGCAGCCCTGCTTGGCTCCATGAGTGCCAAAAGGGGGAGCTGCTGAGTATGGCTATCCCTACTTTCAGGGGCTTCTGAAATATTCTTGGCACAAAAGCAGCAGGATCTGTCCACTCAGGAGTCAGAGAAAAGAGAGGAGTCAGACTAAGCTCACCTGAGAGGAGTGTAGAGAAAATGATTTGTGTTATAGTTGTGTGAATCAAAAGAGACCTTTGTAACATACTGTAAAATAAAACCACTCATTTGCACCCAAACCATGTTTGTGAAGTTGTGTCAAAGGTTTGGAGGCTGTGAGATGCCCCTATAGGACACAGAACATAAAATAAATAATATCTGGAAAGACTTATTTTAATTTTTGTCTACAAAAAGTACAATTACCAGCTACAATACTTACTGATATACTTCTCACTTGTTACACTGAATATTAATATGTGTGTATCATTCAGCAATAAACAAAAAGAATTCCATATTAGACATACATACATTAGACTTTGCAGTGGATAATGTGTATTATCATTATCAAATGATAATATCAAAATGTTAATTACCGTTTCACTTTACCATTAAGGCTGTGCTTTTAGTTTTAGTTTAGGTTTTCTCCAATGCTTTTTGGACACTAAACATAATTAATATTCACAATAACTGCCCATCTCCTCTAACTTGTCCTCTTTACAAGCAAGTCTTACAGTCACCCATTTTTACAAACCTGCATTTACCAGGAATTTTTTTATACTGCCACCGGTTGCTATACAGTACCATTTGAACTAGTAAATGACCTACCAGGGAACACAGTTTGGTGCCTCTTGTTTAAAGAAAGAAAGTGTGCATGCAGAACTGAGAAGAGTAAATGCCCTGTTCAGACCAACACGTTTTAACTCTTTCAGGGCTGATGTCGACTTTTGTCAAAATTCAGGAGTAGAGGATGGTAATCAGCTGTAAAACTCACCCTTACGTTTTAGTTTGACTCTCTCTGCTAGAAGGAAAGTTACATAGGTTTGTTGATTTAATCTCGATTCCCTACACGTGCGTGAGTAGCAAAGAGCAAACAACCTCTTAAACGGCACCGACATCTGGCGAGAGACCAAAGCGAATGTGCAAAGCAAAATACTCCATGGACCTTTTACGTAATTTCGTTGAGTAGGACTCTGACTTGTCAGACTCCGAGTCTGATGTAAGTGATCTGGAGATGGATATCAAAAACAAAACTGAGGTACCAGCATCATCTGATCGGTCCCCAGCTGATCGTTGCGCTGAACACTTTTGTGTAGTTGATGCACCTACAGAAGCGTTTGCCTGGTAGGAACACTACTTATGATGTCAAGAGGTACAAACCAGATTGCGTCACACCGCAACCCCCACCGCCACCCACCTGCTGTTCGAAGACAGCCAGGCAGCCGGCCCACCGTGCATTCCTGCTGACCATTGAGGTGCCCCCATGCAGCCACTGCTGCCAGAGATGCCGAACATACACCAACAGCAGCCACAGCACATAGCAACAGACATTTTATGTTGATTTATATGTGACACCATTGCTATGTGTGCTTTTCAGAAAACTGAGTTTTTTTAGAAAAAATATTCAGCCCTCAAAGAGTTAAAGAAACATTTTCTTTGCAATTCGTTCAAGGAAACCAGTAATGTAAAAACACACAAAATTTGACTTCTTCCAGCAGTTACATTAAGCAGTTACATTTGTAAATTTCTGGTAATACTGCTTTGTGAATTTAAGTTCTTTATTAGTACCAATGAAATTATTTAAACAAGGAAAGGATTTCATAGCTTTAATTGATATGAAGCACAAAAGAAAATTGTCCTTTTGAAGAACTCATCACCACTGCCTCATTAATGTGTAATTATTTAAGGCCAATATTAACTCCTCAGTTACAGGTGAAAAGCAGTTTAGTATTGAAAGCAACAAAAAGCATATTCATGTGCTTGCTTTCCTCATAAATGGTCATAACCAGAATAAAATTGTAACGTGGAACCTGTGAACTAGAAGAGTGGAGCTTCTCACCCATTTGTCATTTTTGCAAGTTTTTAGACAATTTTATCCTCACATGAAAAAATGAAGTAAATTCAGGGTAAGAAAAATGAGTATACACAGATTACTAAGTGAGATGCCTGATTTTGGCTGATAGAAGTTTATTTGAAAATACTGCAGAAAACAAGATTACTTTGAACTCTTTTACAAGCCATTTTGTAGCAACAGTAATGTATTCCTTTGAACACAATGAAGTTTGATTAGATTTAGAATTTATTTCCTGATGTTCATTGTGAGGACTACTACTGATATCATTTTGTTGTTAATATGTGCTTCCTGTTGTGTGCTCTTATTACTTCATCATATAATTGACTCCTGAAATTTGTATTTTGGCTCCTGCTAATTTTTTTCTCTTCTAAACAAGATTTTCCTTTTTTCCCCTCTCCAGATTGCAGTGGAACAAAGTTTCTATATACTTAGTGTTGTATATTCCACTTACACAATAGCACTTAAGAAACAGGAAGAGAGAGAACGGCAGTATTCTTTATTCAGTTATTTGGTTCAGAATAAAAAAAAACAAAACCAACATATGATACACATACAGTAGTTCAGTGTATAATGTTCCATGCCATGCATGTGTAAATCGAATAAGAGTTGTATCGCCCTCTACTTGTATTGCTTCTACAGCATTTACTGATCTAAACTAACAAACCTCTGTCAGTCACCTGTAAACTCATCACAAAAAGATGTGTTTTTGGTTTTTTTTTTTTACAGTAGGCAACTCAGTTATTAGGGTGATAAACTCATGGTATTGCCTACATTGTTGCTATGCATTGTTTTGCCTTCCTGGTTGCACTATCATGGAAATTTACAGTACCTATACTTTAATGTAGCTGTTATTTAGCAACCCACGTGTACTCATTTACCTGTATTTGGACAGCTGTTTCAAGCAAAAAGACTTACTAGCCTGACATAAGTTGCCTTCAGGCCTAAGCTATACCTCACCCACTCATTTCTATGCCTCTTTTTTTTTTAAATATTTTTTCAGTTGCTAACCAGTGTTGAGATAAGGCAATCACCCACGTCAGGTCTGCTCAACATTATACCTTGAGTACATTATCATGGAAGTTCCTCTGTTCATTATTTTGGTTCATCTATAATATAGTTACTTTTAAATGTATTGTTTTTATAAGTGTTAGGTATGACTACTTTATAGTGCCCCACATGTACAACTTTACCTGCATGTGGAGAGTTGACTCAAGCAAATAGACGTATTAGTTTGGCATTAGCAGATCAAACGGTTGTCTTCAGACCTGAACTATACATGTGCCAATCACCAAAGCAGACGCCCTCTCTCAGTGTTACATTACATTTTGAAGATGTCTGTTCTTGGCTGCTAACTCCTCTGGGAATATGGCAATCACCCAAACTAGGTTCCCTATACCCTATACCTTGGCTTATCAAACATTGTATTGTAATACAGCAAAATTAATAAAACACAGTAATACAAGTAGTAAAATGTAGGAAAAAAATGTTAAAATCTTAACAGGTTACTAAATGTATTTAAAAAGACACATATGAAAGGATAGAGATGATGATGAAGTGGAGTCCCTTCATCTGGGTGTATAGCTGCTTAAACGTTTTTCAATCTTCAGAGGTCTTGGGTCTTGCCAATTTTAAATCATTCGTTTAAGAAATGGCAAACAAACTTTAAATGATTGTAATCAGTCTTAGTTTATGGCATGTTAGTTCAAAATGTTTGTAGAAAAAGGTAATAGTGCACATGTCATAATTGCTGGTTGAGTTGGTTATAGTATTTGTTAAAGTTTTTATTATACACACACACACACACACACACATATGTATGTATATATATATATATATATATATATATATATATATATATATATATATATATATATATATATATATATATATATATAGTGAATCTGAACATTTCTGAAGGTCCTGTCTTTCTCTCACCACACACAAGCAGGGTGGGGTGGATCTAATTGCCATTTTCCATGTTAAGATAGATAGATAGATAGATAGATAGATAGATAGATAGATAGATAGATAGATAGATAGATAGATAGATAGATAGATAGATAGATAGATAGATAGATAGATAGATAGATAGATAGATAGATAGATAGATAGATAGATAGATAGATAGATAGATAGATAGATAGATAGATAGATAGATAGATACTTTATTAATTCCAAGGGGAAATTCACATACTCCAGCAGCAGCATACTGATAAAAAACAATAAATTAAAGAGTTATAAAAATGCAGGCATAACAGACAATAACTTTGTATAATGTTAACGTTTACCCCCAGGGTGGAATTGAAGAGTCGCATAGTGTGGGGGAGGAACGATCTCCTCAGTCTGTCAGTGGAGCAGGGCAGTGACAGCAGTCTGTCGCTGAAGCTGCTCCTCTGTCTGGAGATGATACTGTTTAGTGGATGCAGTGGATTCTCCATGATTGACAGGAGCCTGCTTAGTGCCCGTCGCTCTGCCACGGATGTCAAACTGTCCAGCTCCATGCCTACAATACAGCCTGACTTCCTCACCAGTTCGTCCAGGCGTGAGGCGTCCTTCTTCTTTATGCTACCTCCCCAGCACACCACTGCGTAGAAGAGGGCACTCGCCACAACCGTCTGATAGAACATCTGCAGCATCTTATTGCAGATGTTGAAAGACGCCATCCTTTTAAGGAAGTATAGTCGGTTCTGTCCTCTCTTGCACAGAGCATCAGTTAAAGCAAACAACATAGAGAATGGTAGGCATCCAGCTATTGAACACAAATTTTACACAAATATTAAAAACACCTTGGTACTTGTCCAGTTGCTACAAATATTTAAAGAATACAGGTTATCAAGAAGTGACAAGCAAGATCAAAAAGGTGTACTTTATATAAGGACATGAACCAAAAATAAGTGAGAATATTTGGTTTCCCAGAGAAAATTTCAAGTCAGTAGTGTCTATGAATAACTTTCCAAAAATAACAAGCTTGGTGCTGTCATCTGATCCTTGTCCCCCCTGCAGACCAGCCAATGGCCGTGCCTCTCAGTGACATCACCACAGGTCCAACCACTGATTTCTGGTACCTTTTGATGACATCACTTCTGATAACCAGAACTCACCCACATTATGCTAGTGCAAAATAAAGTAAAATTTTGTACATACAAAGAAAATATATAAGATACACTGTGGAGCAACTACAAGATGGCAGTGCAAGTGTGAAACTTAAAAGCAGGAGAAAGTCACACAAGACCCAAATTAAAGCAATTGGGTGTTGTAGTGTGCAGTTTTGATTAGAAATAAAGGGAGGCAAAACTAAATTTGAATAATGCATTTGCTAATTTGAAATATTTTTGTGAAGTTATGTTCTGCATATTACAGCAGAGTTGCTGCAAGTTAAGAGAGAATGATTCCAGAATTTTAAGCTTTTAAAATGCTATTAAGGTTTAAAAAAATATCAAAAGAATTTAATCTGTTTATTTAATGAAAGCAAAGTGTGAGGTAGTGATATGAGAGTATATAAAATTATGAAAGTAATATAAAAGGTGGGGATGGCAGATGCTGCTATAAAATTCGTTGTTCATCAGGAACACAAGGGAAAAAGCAAAAGTCCAGAATAAAGTTCACACATACTAATCCAATTGTATATACAGTATGTTTGTATCTCTGATTGGGCAGTGGTAATTAACTAGATTCAGGACTCATTTCAGGAATACAAAAACTTAAAGCAACGTTCTATGCATTATCTTTTGTCCATTTACAATGAAGTGTTAGAGTCAACATAAAGTTGAAAAAATTGCAATCTATTTTCTTTAAAATGTGAACTGCGTTCAAAGTAAATGATGTCATACCCCATCAAAAGGTGGAGAAAAGGACTGCAGTTAAGAGAACTAATAACAAGGACCCATAGGAGATGCAGGAGATTCAGATTGCAGTACTCAAAACACCGGATTCAACAAATCTGCCTACCAACACCAGTAGATGCACAGACCTGGCTGTACAGCATCCACCTTCTGACTACACATCATTCCTCAATGTAAAATTGCAAAGATTTTGGGTATTTCATCATCTATGGTACATAATATCATTTAAAAATTCAGAGAATCCAGAGAAATCAGTGCATGCAAGGGATAAGTCTGAAAACCAATGGCCTTGATCTTTAGGATCTCAGGCGACACTGCATTAAAAACAGACATGATTCTATAGTGAAAATAACTATATGGGATCAGGAACATTTCCAAAAACCATTGCCTGTGAACATAGTTCGTCACTGCATCCACAAGTGCAAGTTAACTCTACTGTGCAATGAAAAAAAATATAAAAATATGATCCAGAAACCCCTATTTCTCTGGGCCTGAGATCATTTAAGCTGGAATGAAGCAAAGAGGAAAACTATCCTGTGGTTTGAAGAATCAAAATGTAAAATTATTTGTCAGTCATGGACACTGCGTCCTCTGTGCTAAAGAGAATCAGGACCATCCAGCTTGTTATCAACACACAATTCAAAAGACAGCATCTGTGATGATACAGGAGTACATTAATTCACAATGGTATGAATAGCTTGCATATCTGAGAAGGCAACACATTCAATGCTAAATGACATATACAGATTTTGAAGCAGCATAAGCTGCCATCCAGACAATGTCTTTTTCACGGAAGGCCTTACTTAAAAGAACAAGATAATGCCAAACTACATTCTGCAATAACAACAAGGCTCTGCAGTAAAACAGTCAAGGTTCTAAACTGGCATGCCTTCAGTATACACTGTAGACCTCTCACCTCTTGAAAACATTTGGCTCATTATGAAGTGAAAAATATGAAAAAGTAGACCCCGAATTGTTGAGCTGCTGAAATTATATCAGGCTAGAATGGGACAACATATCACTTTCAAAGCTATAGCAATTGGTCATCTCAGTTACCAAACAATTATAGACTATTGTTAAAAAAAGAAGTGATGCAACATAGTGGTAAACATGAGCCTGTCCCATCTCTTTTGAAACTGTTACTGGCATCACATTTAAAATGAGCACATATTCTTCAAAAACAGTTTCAACATTTGATATGTTTTTGTACTAATTTCAGTTAAACATAGGGCATTTAACATAGGTAAATGTTTTATTTACATTTTAGACAGGCTTTCAACTTTTTTTGGAAACAGGGTTGTGAACAAACAACTAAAGTAAGTGATCATTACTGTCTAATTGGAAATGCAAATATACTCTGCCAGAATATAGCTGCAGCATTTTAACGGAGAGTATGCTGTGATAGACAGCAACGAGTGCAATTACCCGGCCGGGTCACCTTTGTAATGGAAAGACAGGGGAGGATGGCTTATGAGAGACACTATATCCCCCGAACTGCTATCTGGCAGTCCCCCTGGATTGCAACAGCACCTTGGATTCCCACAGTGCTGTATGGGACTTATTGTTTTTTCTCAACCCTGCTGGGTTCCATGGATGCTGCCAGGGGGAGCTGCAAGAGCTTCAGAGTCCTACTTTGAGTTTCCACCACACCTGGGAGTAATTCCAGACCTCTGTAATGAGCCACCTGGAATACTCCCAGGTGTGGTTAAAAAAAGGACCCAGCTGCCTCACAGAGACGAGCTAGAGTCGGGAGGGAGAGGATAAAGCTTGCTGGAGGAGGGGTGGAGGTGGAGAGATGGGTGGGGGTGGAGAGAAAGGAAGAAGAACAACAACAACAACAAGAAATAAGGCAAAGTCAGTGTGCTGTATTTATTGTAGTGTGCTGCTGTGGGCAGTGAGGGAGTAGCGCTTCACCTGTTAATACACATGTTTTGTGTGCTGAACCTGTGCCTGGTGTCTGTCTTTGTCGGGTTTGGATGGCTAGTGTGCCCCCTGTAGGCCACAATGCCTAGCTCACAATGTTCATTTAAACTCTACTTGCTATTCTATATACTGATGCATTTTAACAATGAAATTCTTTTCTTTTACATGCCTCCTTGGAATCATTCAGGTTTAGAGCCAACTCAAGAGTACTTTTACAAAAACAAAAGCTAAAGGATAATGGAAGGCAAAGTCAAAAAGATCATAACAGAACAAATTAAATCAGGGTGCAAAGTAATACTATTTTAAAAAGGTGAGCTTAACGAGACTTGTGAAGGAATTGGGCAAAGCACTACAATAAGCAAACTCCATTTATATACACTGACATTTTGCATACATTACTCCCAAGTTTAAAAGGTAAAAATTATTGGAAGCACATAAACTATTAATGGCTGACTGTAAGATCTTCAAATGTACATGCCAGCAAATTGCAAGAACACAAGCATTCTAAGGTAAGTTGGCCAACCTATTGGTATATCTTCATTACGTTCTTGTACTGATTTAAGTTGTCTACTTCTATTTGTCAGCACAAAGGGAAAGTATATATTGGTTAATGGACTTGTATTTTGTATGGTTCTCTTTGGCTTTCCACTTAGCTGAAGTTCTCAAATAGATTGCTCTGGAATTTGTGGATGTTACCCCTTATATTGCAGGTTATTTTCAATTTATTCCTAGACTCTGCAATATTTCTCAACTATTACCAGAATAAGGCAGCTTTTGAACCCAATTCCAGAAGAACAAAAATAAGTGACGAAAGCAGAATATTCAGCGTAACATAGTTTGTCTTTTAAATTTATGTATAATGTGCAAAATCCCATTAGATTAAAATAAAGTCCAAATTATAACTAATTACACATCAAATATAATGGCTGTATACTACAGTACTTTTCTATTTATATACATTCAATATTTTTGTGAAACTAATACTGACCTCTGTATACTAGCCAAAGAAGTACTATTATATTGGTTCAGAAATCAATTGTGCTGTCCATGTACTGTAATATGGCAATTAAAATAGCGTATAAAGCATCACAATTTCATTACATAGTGTAAGTATGATATTTTTTGACTTGTAATCAACACAGTTTGCAGTTTAATATTGTTTTAGGCTTCTCAAGTGTTTCTATATTTTGTCTGGTTCTGGACAGCGCCAAGTCCATTAGGAACCCCAGACCCTTTTCATACAATGCTTAATTTTGCTGACCTCAGAATATTCGTAGAAATATGTTTTTGCCCAGCCCTGAACACTTTAATTTTTATCTAAACAATGCAACAAGCAGCTTTAATAGAACAGCTAATCAACAATGGACATGAAGAAATGCAGCATGCTGAAAATTTGTTCTATTAATTTTTTAAGTGTGAAAAATATGCCCTGAAAATCTCCAACTGTTTGGGGTTTTATAACATTGGTAGATGCTATTATTAACACTATCACTGTAGCCTGTAGTTTGATATTGATTCTCTATCTATGTTATTTCTTTGTGATTTCTCAGAGTAGCACTAGATTAAGAGGGGGTTTCGGAGGAGCGACCGCGTCTCCTTGGGGTGCGTTCAGCCCCCCTCTTCACAACAAGAGGGGCAGAGACGCGAAGTGGCTGGAGCATAGCGCAGGCCAGGGGGGGGGTTGGAAAGTGAAGCGAGCAGGGGGGAACACCCGAGTAATGCTATATATACTGAGCTTTGATTTGCATGGCAGAGCAAACTTTGTTTTAATTTTGCAGCCATGTGCCTGTTCGGCTTCCAGGGTATTTATTGGATTCATTCCTAATGTCTCAGACATGTGTTGCACTACAGAAAGCCTCTTAAAACACCCTCTACTGCACACATGTTTTCACACACTTAGTGGTAACTTACACCCTCAATTATTCTCAGAATATCAAGGTAGCTTGCTAGTAATACAAAAAAAGCCAAAGTAGCTCCATGCTTTGTACTTTCTCCCTGCAGGTTATGTCAAGGTTATCTGGTAAATTACAATGTTCCAAATATGTTAGAGTGACTAAATTGCACTTGTGTGTGTGAATAATTGTGCTACATTCAGTGGACTTGTATCCGAAACAAGGCTAATTCAAATTTTCATGCTGCTGGGATAGGTCCTAGTGTACTGTGACTCTATATTGGAAAAACAAAATCAGAAAAGGTAACGATGAATAACTAAAGCTAAAATTAAGCAAAGCATATTTCACATATATTTGCTTTAATGCCAACTGTAAAAAGCAGAAGTCACATATGAATGGCCAATGCTGCCATTAAGAGTAGCAGAAAATTGCCTATTGCAGTTCAAAGTTCTATTTTTACTTATTTTTCCAGACAACTTAAAGGAGGATTCAACTGGAAGTTTGATATCATAGTTTAAATCATTAAGTTTCAAGTAACCAAGGGACTGGGGTGTCAGTTCATTAATTTATGTTGTATAAAGAATAATTTTCTATTGCTTTAGCCTTAGTGTATATTTGTTGTCTCTCATATAACAGCAGTGTTAATGACAATTTCCAAAAAGTGAATTTACTGTAATTAGCCCCTCATGTCGATATTATTGAATGGGTTCTGTGTGTGCCAGCACACACAGTATTTTGGCAAATAACTTTGCATTTCAAAAGGAAAAATCATCCATATGATTGATGATTTATGCTTTAGTTCCACTGAGTAAAGTATAACAACATAAAAGATTATGAACATATGGCACAAAACAGACGATTTAGAAGACTCAGGAAAGCACTTACTCAGATAATGACTATTGGCTGCAAACATAACCATAGGTGTTTTTCTACAGGACAATTTTTATTATTATTATTATTAGTAGTATTACATGTAACTTCTATAGTAGCTTGAGATATTTATTTCTTGATCTCTTTAATGCACAGAGTGTTTGCAAGAAACAAAAGCAGGTAACAGACTAAACTACAAAAGCTGAGCATTTGTCAGTTACATTTTTGGAAAAGATTTATAAAGATCCTAACTGTGTCATAGAGTATTTCATTAGCTTTTCACTAGTTCACTCCTAGGCATCAAGTATTATAACTGGACTACAGAAGGCTAGAAGAAATGTATTTAACTTGGCAAAGGAATAAGCGACCGCACATAAGTAAGGTATACATTTATAAATGAGCTGAGTGTATAGGGGCAGTTAGGTTTTATTTTTCACCATTTATTTAGTTGTTAATTTGTATTCCATATAACTATCACTATGTAGCAACTTTGTTAAACCACAACATTTTTGAGCTTGTTTTTTTAATTCATATCAAAAGAAGAAATATGCATTATTCTTTATTTAATTCAGAAATAATTTTGATGAATATCAAAATATGTTTTTGGGAGTCATCCAGAGATAGAAGATTATCCGGTTTAAGTAAGAATGTCAAAGCACCAGATGTCACGGACACTGATTGTATAATCCTTTAGCTCACAGGTTTTGGGGCTTAAAGTATTTGGTTAAAAAATATTATTGTAAGAAGTGCATATTAAAAGGATTTTTTTCAAAGATTAACACACAACATTTTTATAATTTATTAAATCAGCAACAAGAATGGTGTCCTTTTCAAAAATAAGAAGTAAATATCTCACATGCTACACTGTTAAAAATAGCTTCACCACACAGTGAGTAATGGTACATGAGAATGCCAGGAATTTTGAAACACAAACTTTAATATAAGCTTTCAGTGTGGTTCCAATGTGGTTTTTGTAATTTGTTTGATGCTATCATTTGTAAAGGGACAATAGTTGACTGGCTATCCATATTGCCACACAACTCTAGAGACCCAGTATTTATTCTCAACCCAGTATAAGAATACCGGTTGAACTCTTCATAATGGAAGAAAAAGTCTCAGGTATCAGGAGATTTTGTCCCCCATTTTGGACTTTCCAGCTTCTCATTGTTAAATTCTTACAAGAGCTCTTGTACAATATTGTTGATGTCTTACATTTTTTCTACAATGAAACCAGTGATTCTCAATATGTGACCTATGAACCACTGCAGCATGTCAAGGTTTTATCCACATTATCCATTTATTAACCTAAGTAAGATTTTCATAGTCAGTTATGGTAGTAGTTATGCAGGCGATATACTCAAATGTTAAGATAATCAATTCAACATAAATTCATCTTTATATCTTTTTTTGCCACTTTTTCTCCAAAACATTTAATTTTAATAATAATTTTAACATTTGAATATTAATTTAAAAATTTTACAGTGAACAAAATTGGGATATATGATTCAGTGTCCTTAGTCTCTTCTTGTGGTTAATGCCAGAGGAAGCCCTGTTTCCATCAGCTCTTTATTTTAGTGTGATATATTGGTAATAAATAGAATATGAAGTCCAATATTTCCTATAATGTAGGCAGCCAAATGTTAAGCAGGGTGTTTACATTTCTGCAGATGGGCACTAGTCAGTATGAATTTCCAATATAAAAAAAGAGTTATGTCTGGCCTTGGTTCCTAGAAACATTTTATTAAAGCACAGCTGTCGAAAGAATTTAAATTGAATGAATGTCAGGGATACAGGCACACAAGATTGAAAAGATGGTTAATTACAAGAGGTCAGTGCTACTATGAATGGACATGCCATAGTCTAGTAGATAAACCAGCATCAACTGGATAGATGTTTCGTTCAGAACCTACACCAGGATTAACCAGAGAAGAGCATTAAGCCCCAGCCAGTAAAACAAAAAAGTAACCAGCTAATATATGCATTAAAGGCTTTGAACACCACAGTGGATGCTGTTCATTAATATATGACTGTATGTATAAAATAATATATTAATCAAAAACTAAACATATATTAATCACACACTCAGAACCAATACAGAGAATAACCAAGGCTGACAACACATTTATGTTTAAGTATTATGAACACCATTGTTGGCGCAGGACATGCAGGTACAGAGCAAAACAAGAGAGATGAGGAATTAACTTTATCATTTATTTGTGCAGTACAGCTTGTTTAGGATTGTCTATGCCCATGTTTGAGCAAACATACAAAGGACACGAGATTCTGTCTGTTCAGCCTGTTATTTTCATTTTCTATTTTAAAACAATTTGCAAAAAAATTTAAAATCTTGGTTTTACTTTGTCATTCTGGGTCATTGAGTGCTGCTTGATGAGGGCCGACCCAGGAGCAAGCCTTTGCTCTCTGGGAAATAGTGGCCTCATGGCTAAGGCCATTTGAGTGTACCACTTTCCAAATAGTCCAGCAAATTGCCTGTTTTCTATTATTAGAGAACATTCCAGAACATTTCACCCAGCCGGTCTGGGGAGACTTCTGAAATATGAACGAGCTAATCAACCTCGTTGAAACATCTAAGACAGCCTCGCAATTTGGGAGAGCAGAACGGTCCTTTAACGGACACTATGGGGGCTGCCTCCTCTGTACGAACCGGAGCCTGTATCGAAGTCCCAGGATCCACGGGCGTGCAACTTACTCCAGGATAAGGTGGGATGTAGGTGGAAAGAGAGAGGATGGTTGTGTGCACTTTCAAACCCTCTGTTGATGTCCCAAACGGGAGTAGTAATCCTTAACGGGTTTAAAGTGGAAGGCCTCTTTGATTCCGGCAGCAACATTTCCATTGTTGATGGCCAATATGTACTCCAGCGACAATGGGTACAAATAAAGACCAGTATTCACTTGTATACACAGAGAGATCCGATAATATAAAACCACCCTATGTTTCATCAGCCATCGAGTATCGCTGAAAAAATTCCCCGTAGCGGTCCTCCCTGATCCACCTTTTGCTGTGATTCTGGGGCGGGACTGGTCTAACAATAAATGCGGTGTAATACTGAATACTCCCAGACCTAATTTAGGCCTCATAATAGATGGGAATGACCCGTCTCAAGTTGTCTCCATGCTGTGTACTCAGCTGGCAGAGAGAGATAGGGGAAACCAAGAGGCGGATGGGGAGGTTCCAGGATCATTGCAGGCAGCTATGTCATCAACCCGTTCCTCGACGAGTCGGGATGAATCCCCGCCCCTTCAGGTCAGACTGAAATATAATTCCAATTTAGAGAGACACCGGCTTCATTTAAGAGGGAGCAATGGAATGATGACTCCCTGAAATTTGCTAAGAATACATTAGTGCTCGTCAATGGCCAATGCACGTATCAGCCCATGCCACAGGGTCCTCACTTTGTAATAGAGAATGATCTATCATATCAGGTCGTGGAGCATGAGGGGGGAGGTACGGAAGTTGTTGTTAATCCCACAAACCTACCGGCGGCAGGTGTGTGACTTAGCAAACGCTCACCTCCTAGGAGGCCATTTGGGCACCGAAAAGACATTACAGTGTATTAAGCTCTGAGTCTATTGGCTGGGAATTAATGAGAAGGTTCGACCATTTTTGTATCTCTTGCCCAGAGTTTCAATTGCTCCGCTCATTCCCCTTCCCTTGATTGATGTCCCCTTTGAAAGGATTGGGATCTCTAGAGCCCTCAGCCTGAGGACATAAATATATTTTAGTTTTCGTAAATTATGCAACCTAATACCCAGAAGCTGTTCCTTTGTGCTCAGCTATGTCTAAGGCTACTGGTAGGGGTCCTTGCCAAGGAGGTGAGAAAGAATATTTAGAATTAAGGTGCGTCAGTCTTTCCAAATAATAAAAGTATGATGCTAGTAGAACTATAAGAAATGTGACACATATATTAAATAAGAATGTGGTAAAGCTAACTGAACAAATGTAATCTAATGCAGATACTAAAGCTATAAGAATATAATTTCTTTATAACTAATGTAATGTACTGAACTAACCTTTATGTAACCCTTGATATTTTATGAGCAATGTGCTGAAAAAAAAAGTATAAGGAAGTGAGCATTGTCTAAAACCGCCGAGTTGCATACACCCTATAACCGTTAGGACAAAACTTGCTATAACTGGTCTTATGTATGTGTAAGTTAGCAGAAGTGTATTTCCTAAAATTGTGAAAATACAGACCACTCTTTATCTATAAAAACACTGTGTGCTCCTGCATGTTACAATCCAGGGTGTGATCGCAAGCTACAACAATCGATGTATGACCTCAAAATGAACGGCCGTGTTTCTTTTTTCTCTTCTTGTCAATGAACTTGAGTATTAAAGGAAGTCTTGGCTAAATTGGTGTTTTTGTCTCGCGTTGTTTTTCCGATCTTCAGCGTCCACAGCGGCATCCCTAAGGAAGTCCTTACGGACCAAGGAGACGGCCAACTTACTTCAAATAAAGCACTTAAAGATCACTGTGTATCATCCTAAAACCGACAGTCTCGTTGAGAAATTCAATCAGACTCTCAGATGCTTTGTAAGGTAGTCAAGCGGGGACGGGAGGAATTGAGATCAGCTCCTCACCCTTTTTCTCTTTGCCTATTGGGAAGTACCTCAAGCCTCTACGGGGTTCTTACCTTTTGAATTATTATATGGATGATAACCCCGAGATATATTAGATATTTTAAAAGAAGGCTGGGAAAGAGAGGCTCTTCTCTCGACAAATCTACGTGATAGATTTTGAAAAATTCGACCTATACTTAAAAGTCACATAGAGGAGGCACAATCAGCACAGGCCCACTATTATGACTGTGACATGACGGTCCGAGAATTCCATCCAGGAGATTGTGTCATGGTGTTGGTTCCCATCTCCCATTCTAAATTGTTAGCCCATTGGCAAGGCCCATATGAAGTTAAGGAGAGGAAAGGACTTGTTGATTATTTGGTGAAACAACCTAATCGTCAACCGAGCGAGCGGATATATCATGTGAACTTGCTGAAACCGTGGAAGGAAAGGGATCCTGATCCCTTCTCCGATCAGCCCCGCTCATTCTTTGCTCAGACTAATAAAGTATACTTAATTTCGGTACCAAATTAAACCATAGACAGAGACAGGAGCTCGAAGCTGTTATCCTGTCCATCCCGGAGGTGGTAAATGAGAAAATAGGAAGGACCTCTCTGATTGGCACTATATTGTGACAGAACTCGGAGTTATAGTCCGAGAGCACCCCATTGTCTTCCCGAGGCAAAGAAAACAGAAATGGAACTTGAAATCAAGTGCATGCTGGACTTAGGAGCCAGTTTGCTCCGACCTCATAACGCGTACAGTACTGCCTATCTAGGTGACGTTGTCTTTTATTCCACCACATGGAAGGAACACTTAGAGCAGGTCAGAGCGATATTATGGACGGTTGGTAATGCTGGTCTTCGAATCAATCCAAAAAATGTTTTTTTTTGGATTGAAAGAAGCCAAGTATTTAGGCTACCTGGTGGGCCGGGGTACCGTAAAGCCACAATGGTCAAAAATAGATGCCATTTTGAAATGGCCCCGTCCGCAAACTAAGTGGCAAGTCCAAGCATTTCTCGTTTTAGCCAGATATTACTGCCAGTTTGTACGTTGGTTTTCTGAGAGAGCACTGCCCTTGAGTAATTTAACAAAGAAGAGGGCCCCTAATATTGTGGTATGGACTGATTTGACAGGAACTGCATTCAGTGACTTAAAACAGGCCCTGACATCTGCACCTGTATTGAAAGCTCCTAATTTTTTCCTTCCTTTTATCCTTCAAACAGATGCTTTTTATTGAACCCAAAGTGAAGATGGTGTGGAACACCCCATCATGTTTCTGAACCGGAAACTGTGGGACAGAGTGAAGCCCTGGTGATTAATTTGGCAATTACACAGGTTTGGTACTACCTCTTGGGCCGTGAATTCACTCTTGTTACAGATAATACACCCTTAAAGTGGATGGCCCTGCAAAAGGAGTCTAATCTGCAGGTCACCAGGTGGTTTCTTGACCTTCAACCTTATAAGATTTCACTCGTTCATCGTAAGGGCTCTCTCCATGCCAACACCGATGCTCTCTGCCGTATCCACAACCTCTTGGTCAGAGACATCCGACCCAATGCGTCTGGGCTGAGAGGGGGGCCTTGTCATACATGTATGAATAGGAGACAACTAAAGGGCCTGAATAATGGTAATTCCACATCCGACCAGACACTAACTGTCTTTCAAGATCCATTGAAGACTATTCTCAGGAAATCCAGCTTGGTTCAGGCACCTCCGATGACGTCACTTCCGGTCCCAACGTCTCTGATGATGTCACTTCTGGTGCTGACAAATAAAAGACACCATCTTTACTGTTGAAATCAGTTCTGTTTTGGACTCATGTCTGTGAACATCTCTTATCACTTTAAACCAATTTTGCAGCCAAGGAACAATATACAGGTGGCTGTCCCAAACATTTTTGATGAGTTTGTGTCGTTTTTGTGACTATATATATATATATATATATATATATATATATATATATATATATATATATATATATATATATATATATATAGTCACAAAAGCAGACCACAGACATCAAATGGTTTGGAGCAGCCACCCGTATATTGTGCTGCAAATGGGTTGAATTGGTTGTGCTGTTCACAGGTTTGAGTCCAAAACACAACTGATTGTAAAATGAAAAATGGCGGCTTTAAAGCCCGAGACAAAAAGTGATGTCTTCTGGACCGGAAGTGACTATCAAAAATTATACAACCCCAATTCCAATGAAGTTGGGACGTTGTGTAAAACATAAATAAAAACAGAATACAATGATTTGCAAATCCTTTTCAACCTATATTCAATTGAATACACTACGAAGACAAGATATCAAATGTTCAAACTGTTTGAACATTTTTATTGAAAGTTAAGCAGTTCAATAATAATGTAATTTTTAGAGTTATACCAAAAATTATTTTTCAGGGAACAAGTAAAGGGTTTTATTTCAGCAATGTAAGTTAATTAAGCCTTAGAAGGTGAAGAAAACAATTCCTGTAGGTGTCCCCACTTTTGTTAAATATTAATAGATAGATAACACTTTATATGAAAGCAGTGCTGGAATAAACTATACTACGTACTCTGCAGCATTATTTGTGCAATATTGCATTGTAGGCGAGGAAATATATATACAGTATATTATATATAAATACAACCAGTCAATAGTTTTAGAATGCATCAGTTTTTTCAGTTTATAAGGAAAATGCATGCAGATTAATGTTTCATGAAATCAAGGCATAGAACAAACTAACAAAGGCAAGGAAAATAATAAGTCAAGGAATCATTAAGATTAGCATACACAATTTTATTTAAAAGTAGTCACTTTCTACTGATATAACAGTCACACTGTTCAGAATGCCAGACATATGCAAGTTACCAACTCTAACTCCAGCAAAAGAACCCCAGGCCATCACACTTCCTCCTCCATGTTTGACAGTTGGTGTCGCACACTGAGGATCCACTCCTTCACCAACTTAACGGCATAAAAACACCCTGTGTTAAATCCTGAAGATTTAAAATTTTGATTCATTGGTCCATAAGAGTTTCTTTCAGACTGCAGTAGTCCACAGCCTAGTATTTCAAGGTCCTATTTTGTTCTTTAAGGAATAGCTTTCTTACTGCCACTTGCACCCTTTCAAAACTGCAGCGCAAAGTCTCCTCTTCACAGCTGAAACTGAGATTTGCTTTTTTAACCACTGTTAAGCTAAGGCGTCGGTCCAGACAACACTATGATTCTTTGTGCCTACTCTATAAAAACAGGGCCACAATAGCTGGCCAGTCTCCCCTGTCCTAGCGCATCAATGTTGCCGAGCATTTGATGCAGAACAGGAAACACCCTGGGTCTCAGGATGTTCCACAAGGCACAAGGATGTTCCACAAGGCAGCTTGATCACCTGAGTGATAATGGATCCTATTTAGGATGACCCTAGCAAGGACCATACCCGGCCCCAAGAGCAATGTTATCCCCCTATAGTTGCCGCAATCCAGGTGATCACCCTTCCCCTTCCAGATGGTGATGGCAAGTCCTGTTTCCAGTCAGTTTCCGTCTCACAAATGGAAACAAAAATTGCTTGCAGTGCAAGGATGACAGCCTTAGCACCAGATTGGAAAAGTCCACACTGGATACCACAGATCCCTGTAGCCTTCCCTAACCTCACCTTGTTCATCACGTATGCAGTCTAAGTGAGACTGTGTGGTTCACAGGTAACCGGAGGATCAGCCTCAAATACCGTGGACCCAAAGATGTCCAGATTTAAACAGCTGCTCAAAGTAGCTAGCCCAGCAGGTCACAATTGGAGCATTATCCATAAGGATCGTCCCATCACCCACCATGATGGCAACTCTTCAAAGAACAGATTCAGAAGTTCGTAATGCTTCGATTCCTCTGTAAGAAGAACTTGGTTCACTAGACCATAGATGATGTGTCACTTGCTCACAGATTTCACTAACAAACGCCTACTTATCTGCTCTAGACCCCTTGCAGCTGTCTTTCTCTGTTCCAGCACAGACCGGAGTTGTCATCAAGCCGTGCGCTGTGACTCCTCTCGATGATATCCAGGGTGCCCTGTGAGATGAAATACCTCCTTCTAGGAGCATTGGCAACACCAAAACAGCCCTCAGCAATGTTCAGGGTCTTGTCACGGAAAATCTCCCACATCACATTAGGATCAGCAGTCACACCCAAGTTTGCAAGTTCCTCACACAAACTGTGAAAACACAGCCTGATCTTGGAGTCTGGCCAGATCCAGCATCATTCTCCAAGTAGGTGGTAGCCTACTGGACCTAAGCTGAATCTTCAGAGTAGCAACAAAATTCTGTGATCAGAATTCACAAGCTGGGTGTTTCTGTAGGCCCTGCAGTTTTATAAGAGCCACCAGCATCTGCCCACAAGGATGTGATCAATTTGTTTCACCGCACCACCAGTATTGGAGTACCAAGTAGACTCTCACTGCGGTCAAAGAATACACTGAGACAACAGACAAGGCATCCAGAGAGTGCTTTAATCTGAGTCTCGTTGAAAGGAGTGACATTGGACACCATCAGAAGGAGCCGGTACGCCACAGCAACAGCTACTCACCGAGTATAACAAAAATGTATGCAATCATAAAGGGGATGTGTCCCATATCAAATGGAACAATTTTCAAGGCAGAATTTGTTATAGATAAATCCTAGACACAAGTTTCAAATTTTACTTTTTGTTTTTAATTTCACAGGAAATTTGAATTTAACTTCATATGCATTTCAATTTCTACATCGGTAAAAAATGCTTTTCTATCATGACTGCTAATTATGTTAAAGAAGAACATGTTTCACATCCTCTATTGCACATACATAGAACTTATTTTCCCATTATATGCCATTATGACAAAAAATGAAAGACTATGTACTGAATTTCTCTTGAAATTGCTCGACTTACTCTGCTACATTAGGTATGAATATTTTATATATCAGCATCAACTTTTATAATCACATATTATTATATAAATCAAAAAGATTTATTTGTTGAGCCTTAAATATATATACAATATATATATATATATATATATATATATATATATATATATATATATATATAAAATCAGGATAGCAAAGGTGTAGGAACAAGAAGAGATTTGTAATAATTGTGTGTGGGACATGGCCGGCCTTTTATCCCGGCCAATACCCCCAGGCTGCCAGGTGGAGCCCTGCCTGCAACATAGAGGTGCCCTGAGTTCCAGCAGGGCATCATGGACAGTGGAGTTTTTCATCACAGCCCTGTTGGATACCATGGGAACCTCCAGGGGATGCTGCAGGAAGGCCCAGAGACTATTATGTGCCCTACAATCCGGAAGTACATCGTAGTCATAGCGACAGGAAGAATGACGTGCTTCCGGGGTGAAGAAGAATAGTTTTTATCTGACCCGGAAGTGTTCCAGGTCACGTGGACAGAGAGGGCGAAACACTTCCGGGTCAAGGACTATAAAAGGACTGTGGGAAATCCCAGACGTCGAGCTGAGCTGGGTGGAAGGGTGGCAACGCGTCTGGGAGTGGAGGATTGTATTGACTAGTGTATTGATTGATTTATGAGTATTGTGGAGTGGAGGGTGCTTTATGCACTGTATATTGTTCAAATAAATTATATTTGGACTTTTACCTGGTGTCTGGAGTCAAGTCAGAGGGTTTGAGAAGACGATAGCGCCCTCTATCTGTCACACGTGCTTTAAAGCAACTGCACTAAATCAAAGAATGCAGTAAAGTTCACTGGCCCTCTTTCCTCGCAGTGAGTAGACACTATATCTATATACTGTACATATAGATAGATATATGACGTGGTTAGGAGCATGCACTGATAGCGCATTGCCACACGAACCACACGACAAACCACCTGGATTGGGACCTGAGTGCAGTGGGTGACACCTCAGCACCACACTGGAACAGTGTGAGGTTTTTAATGGTTGTTGAAGTGCCAATCCTGCCACCAACCCCCAAGTTTTCCATGTAAGTTGGAGGACCTGCCTGGATGAAGATTAACGTCATACCCAGGACGAAGAAATTGTAGGTTAAGGGCCTTGCTCAAGGGCCCAATGGAGTAGAGTCACTTCTGGCATTTACAGGATTCAAACCGAGCAACCTTCCCATTGCTGGCGCAAATCTCTAGCCTCAGAGCCACCACTCTTCCTATATATATAGGATTGGGTGGAGGTGACTAAGTCAGTATGATCAAAGGGGGGGTGGGGGGGTTGTATAGTTTAATTATTGTGTACATGTCCTTCTTAAGTTGGCATATGCTGGATTTATGTCCAAGTGTCTGTTGATGGCGTTTTCATCTGATAGCCAAGACTCGGCCAACTCTCTGGCACTTTTAGTACTGGCCTTAAATTTTACTTTTAAGTTGTCCCAGTTGAATGTGTGTCCTGTCGATTTAGTATGTGCGTATATCAACGATAGTGCGTCCTTTCACCTCCACCCACCCCCTGAATGTGTTGCTATATATTGCCTTTGATTCTTGTAAGTCTAAGCATTATCCTCTGATGAAGACCCCTGATAGGGGTTGAAAGCTCAGGAATAAAAAACTATTTTATGATACGTGATTCGTTTTTTCTCCCTTCGTGGATCTCCAGCTGCAAATATGCAAACCGTATCACAGACCTTCTCTTCCATTCATATATATATATATATATACTGTATATATATATATATATGTATACTTTTATTTTATAAATCTTTATATTATAATACTTTTTGAAAGTGGGCAGTGTTGGTTTTAAGTAAAACTAATATGTGTGGCTTGTACTGTATGAAGACAGCAGCTACCTTCTGTGTTATATTTTTGTAGAATGAATAGTAATTATTAACATTGCTCATGCTTGACTAACTGGTTATTAACCGGCTGCCTACCTACACAGCTTTAACAAGACACATTGCTTACACTATTCTTTTCTAATGTTTATCTAAGTCCCATCGGAAGATCTGTAATAAATACTGATTAAGCAGAATCGTCATAACGAAAAAGTGAAAAGGAACTTTCACTATTAACTTGCTTAGCATTTGATTCAGTTTTTATATCAAAATTTTAAACTGTTAATAAGATCTATTTTACAATTGTTATCCACAATTACAGCTTTGAAATTAGCTGTTTGAAATTTGATGTTAAAAGTCCAGCATAAATGATTTGATCTTTGATACTAAAAAATAACTCAAGGCAATGGTCTATCCTATTTATGGCCATGTCAATGAAGTGTTGAACAGCATTAACTGATTTGGTTTACAAATCATATCTTGGAAAGGTCACTTAATACAAATATATACAGTAGCAAAAGCAAAAACACCAGAATAACCTCCAAGCTCATCTAGACATGAATTTACTTAGCTTTGTGCCTTGGTTTTAAAGCTGCTGCACAGAATTTTTGAAATTCTATTCAGATTGAACTAACATTAATATACACCTAGGACCGAGTCATTATTTCTTTTAAAAAAAGAAATAAATTCCAAGTTAAAAAATGGATTCCGGCGGCACGGTGGCGCAGTGGGTAGCGCTGCTGCCTCGCAGTTGGGAGATCTGGGGACCCGGGTTCGCTTCCCGGGTCCTCCCTGCGTGGAGTTTGCATGTTCTCCCCGTGTCTGCGTGGGTTTCCTCCGGGCGCTCCGGTTTCCTCCCACAGTCCAAAGACATGCAGGTTAGGTGCATTGGTGATTCTAAATTGGCCCTAGTGTGTGCTTGGTGTGTGGGTGTGTTTGTGTGTGTCCTGCGGTGGGTTGGCACCCTGCCCGCGATTGGTTCCTGCCTTGTGCCCTGTGTTGGCTGGGATTGGCTCCAGCAGACCCCCGTGACCCTGTGTTCGGATTCAGCGGGTTGGATAATGGATGGATGGAAAATGGATTCCTGCAATTTGGACCAGCTTAACCTTTAATCACTTTAAGCTGCTAATAATGAACCCTGACACCACAAGGGTAGTTTTTCAAATCTCATCAGGGGCACTAAGCTCAAAATGGAAAAATATACATTACTGTATTTAGAAAAAAAGGTGAACTATATCTCTACCGTATTAAATTATTGCTTTGTGGGCTACACAAAAATGATGCATACAACACTGTTAAAAAAATAACTCCTCATACTTCATGAAAATGCATTACAAAAGCTTATGAGCCTGTAAGAAAAAAAGAATAACTTTAACTGAAATTTCTAACATAAGCAGATTTTCAAAACCATTGTTACAGGTTGTGAGCATACAGTCCCTGCTTAATGATGTCAGAGGCTAATTTTATGTTATGATTTTGTTTTGTTCATAATTTTTCATACATTTCTCATAATAATTTTCTAAAACCCTTCTGCTATTTTATCATTCCTTGTGAAGGTGTGAAGAATGAGGATTCCTATTATATATTTGGTAGTTTTTTTGTATAAAAAAATCATTTAACATTACTGAAAATATTTTGTACGATTCTGACACATTTTGCCATTTTATGAACCTATCATCAAGAACCAGCATCACTGTTGTTGGATACATATTCTTAGAAATCATGACATATCATCAATTATTGACAGGTTTTAAGATCAACACTGGTGGCCATTTCTAGAAGTATATTCCACATCCTGGCCACAAGTATCAAACTTGTTGTTTCAAACGATTAACGCGGCTCTCTCTTCTTCTAATTTACACTCCAGTATAAACTCCTCTATTATACTGTATCACTCCACCTCAAGCAGGGTAAAGATTCCACACTGTGTTTTGGTTCTCTAGCTCAAATCTATAATTCCAAAACTGATTCACTTTGACCAGACTAGTTTTGTAGCCTCTCACTACACAGCTGACAACATGCAACTGGCTTTTGCACATTTTAAATTAGGCTCCTTTGCTCTTAGCCTCTGCAGCACTCTTCTCACTTGACACAGAAAAGGCTTTAGTCAGGATGGATTGAAAGTTTCTGTGGAGAGTTACAAATGAAATGGAATTTAATACTATACTTGTTAAATTGATCAAATCATTGTATGCTTGTCCTTCTGCTACAGTTTTAACAAAATTGGATTTGCCGTATTCCTTCCAGATGTTTAGGGGCTCAGGCAGGACTGTCTATTGTCTCTGCCGCTTTTTATTATTTCTCTGGAGACTCTAGCAGTCACTCTATGTGCATCAAATACATTTTAGGCCATTTTGGTG
The DNA here is from genome assembly GCF_900747795.2 of Erpetoichthys calabaricus. Lineage (NCBI taxonomy): Eukaryota > Metazoa > Chordata > Cladistia > Polypteriformes > Polypteridae > Erpetoichthys > Erpetoichthys calabaricus. Next base: position 164,965,224 of record NC_041394.2, read on the forward strand.
CAAAATACAGTTCATTAGGTATCACTATATGCTGATGACATTCTTTTCTATCTAGGAAACGCTCCCTTTAACATCCCGCATAAATTAACATTATTTTGCACATACAAATCCTTGAAGGACTATATAATTAACTGGAACAAATCTGCACTGCTTCTTATGTTAATCTCTATTTTTTCCTTCCTTTATTCCTATTGTTAACTCTTTTAAATGTATAGGAATCAACACTACACTCTCAATTACAGACATCATACAGTCAAATTTCCACACCTTGTTCAGTGAGGTTGAAACAGTCAGTGATTTCCTGGAATAACCTTTTTCTCCTTTCAGAACCGTTTGGCAGTCATTAGAATGAATATCACTTCTCATCTAAATTTTGTTAGTTTAATGCTCCCTCTTCCTCAACCTTCCTCCCTTTTGTGTCAGGTTAAATCAGCCAGCAGCTCCTTTTTATGGAGCAGTAAAAGGGCTGCTATTAAACATTCCATTTTGATCTGAGTCAGATCGGTCGGACGCATTTCTCTTCCCAATTTTGAAGTGTATCACTGGGCATATTGGGCATGTATGTCAAATTTCCCTGTGGCTAAACCCTCCACTTTCTCTTGTGTCTTGGCTACTGATAGAAACAAATTTTGTCTCCTCTTATTCTATGCAGCAGGTGACATTTATTAAGTTTAAAATACAAAAAGGTAGTAGAAGATTATAATCCTTTTATAAATTATGCTCTAAATGTTTGGGACAAGTTAGAAAAGCATCTTAAATCCATTCCACGCTGCCCATTTCATTAATACCAATCTTCCACAAAAGAGCTCTAAACATTGATGGGCAACCTATTTCCTATCCAACTTGGGCTTCACAAGGTATCAGCACACTCTGTGATTTTTGATTTGGTAATTGAACTTGGCTGACCTCCTTCCAGTTTCTTGAAGATGTAACGGTCAACCGGAATATGTGTATGTACCTGTAAGTTTGTACCTTTTTCCCATACCTGTTTTAGTGGTATGCCTTTATGTTTAGGGCCGGCCCTTTATACAGAGGGAGGGGAGCACCTGGCTTGGAGGGCCAACAGACTGTACGGGGAGGAGCTATCCGTATGTAAATAGGTGACAGGAAAAAAGAAAAGAAGAACTAGGAGAGCGGAGGAGGCGATAACACGAAAAGGCACGAGGGAAAGGATTAACACCTCTTGGATATCGTCAGGTGAACCCGGATTCATTGACAGTCAAATTATTTTTACTTTCGGAAGGAAGGCATACGGGAAAGGACTTGACGGGCCAGCACAAGGAACAGTTAATCAGAACATTTCCCAGAATAAGAGATATGGTCGGCGCCTCATTCCCCATTACAGACTGAGCTCAACGCTACCGTACACTTAAGATTTAAAAAACTATAAATCCATTGTTTTTTTTTGTGTTTCCATTTGCTCAAATCTTTATTAGTAATGTATGTTTTCAAGAGTTTGTGTCGTGATTTGTGTGGGGTGGGGAAGCGCTGCAGCGCGATATTATGTATATAAGGTTTTTTTTTGTTGTTGTCACGGTGATAATGTGTATTGTCTTTCAATAATCATTTGACTTGACCCTGCTTTCACTGGTGTGTCTCCATAATTGTAGTGGTGTAGTAGGAAAGTAGTGTTGGTCACTCGCACCCCGGATTATTTATTTTCTTTTTTCTTTTTGCTTGCCTCTCAAAGAGGGCAGCGCGTTTTATAATCATGCCAGATCTGAGAGCGGTATAAAGACAAGTTTTCAATACTTTCAACTTCTTTCTTTTTTATCTATAGATTAAGCCTGGAATAAATTTCTCTACCCCTTTCCCCAATCATCCAGTATTTGACTACTTTTTGTTGTCCTCGTTTTCCACTAAACGCATATCCCTTTTGTACTCCTACCTTCATGATGTCATACCTATACCTATTCTACTCTCACAGAAATTGATCAATGACTTATTCTTGTCAACACCACTGTGCTAAGACACAATTTTCAAAAACGTAAAAAATCCTCTAGAAATTCTAATCATCGACACAGAAAATTTAAAATTGCCCATAGAGTTTACCATTAACCTAGAAAGCATTTCCTGATGGGTTTTGCTCCTGATCCATTTTGTCACCAATGCTCCCTTAATGTGCAGGGCACCTTTTTCCACACGTTCTGGGAATGCCCCACTGTTGCTGTTCTTTTGGCTTCAGTTTCTTTGGTACTCTCCTCTATGTTATCAATTTCTATTCCTCACTCTCCTATTACTCTGCTTCTTTTAGATTTCTCCTATTTTTCCTTTTCTGTTCTTCATCAGAGTATTATTTCATTAGCCACAATAACAAGTAAGTTCCTTATAGCTTCCCAATGGAAGAGCCCTGAATTTGTTACTTTCTGGAGATGATAATCCTTTTACAATCTTGTTTTGTTTGAAATGTCAGCCACAAGAATCAATTAGGAATCTCTTTGCACACCATCAAAAAATGGGAAGACAGTAACCTTATGATAAAATCTTGGTTGTCAGCCAACCCATAGGATAACTTGACTTAAATCTAGAATGCTTTTTGGCTAGCTGGGCGTGTTGGCCTTCGAGACTTGTCATGACCTGCGTATTACATTAAATTTAACTGTACTTTTTTTAAAATACGCTCTGGGGTGGGTGAGGGTGGTTTGTGGCATTCCAAACTTATACATAAAAGTTTTTTCTGTTGATGTGTTGTTATATTTTGTCCTAATTTTGAAATGCAATAAAAAATTGATGACAATCGCTGTTGGGTCGGGCGGCCTGTACCAAGAGGTCGTGAGCCAGAGAGAGGGTGTCAGCGTTGGCATGAAGAGACCCCTGCCGATGAACGAGCGAAAACTTGTATTGCTGCAAGTCAAGAAACCACCTAGTGACCCGCGGATTTGACTCCTTGTGAAGGGCCATCCACTTTAGGGGAGTATGGTCCATCACCAAAGTGAACACTCGACCCAAGAGGTAGTACCGTAACTGTGTAATCGCCCACTTAATCGCCAGGGCTTCCTTCTCCACCGCTGCATACCTGGTCTCCCGGTCCAACAGCTTCCGGCTTAGGTACATTATGGGGTGTTGAACACCGTCGACACTTTTTCTCAACACAGCTCCCAAGCCTCTGTCTGGAGAACAAATGGAAAAGAAAAGTTAGGGGCTATTAATATAGATGCTGAAGTTACAGCCTGTTTAAAGTCACCGAATGCAGCTTCCGCCTTGTCAGACCATGTCAGTACGGCATTTAATTTGGAACACTGTGGCCTCACAGTACCCCAGCCCACCAGGTAGCCCAAGTATTTAGCCTTTCTCAACCCAAAGACACATTTCTTGGGATTGATTCGAAACCCAGATTCTCCTAGTGCCCGCAATACTGTTTTGACCTGCTGTACGTGTGTCTTCCACGTGCTGGAATAGATGACGATGTCATCCAGGTAGGCAGCACAATACGTGTTATGAGGTCAGAGCACTTTGTCCACCAGACGCTGGAAAGTTGCAGGCACCCTGTGTAACCCGAATGGAAGGACACGATACTGCCAGTGCCCGCTAGGGGTGCTAAACGTGGTCTTAGCCTTTGTGGACTCCATTAAAGGAACTTGCCAGTACCCCTTTGTCATGCCAAGTGTGGTCAGGAACCTAGCTGATCCCAGCCTCTCGAGGAGGTCGTCCACGCGAGCCATGGGATAAGCATTGAACTGGGAAACCTGATTAAGCCGACAGAAGGCATTGCAAAATCTCCAACTGCCATCAGGCTTAGTGATCAAGACGATGGGACTGGACCAGGGACTAGAACTCTCTTCAATCACTCCTAGTTGTAGCATTTGCTTGATTTCCAGTTCCACCTCAGCTTTCTTTGCCTCTGGGAGTCTATAGGGTCGCTCTCGGACAATCACCCCCGGGTCAGTCAATATGTCATGCACAACCAGAGAGGTCCAGCCAGGTTGTTCACTCACCACCTCTGGGACAGAGCGGATAGCAGTTTCCAACTCCTGCCTCTGCCTGGAAGATAATTGCTTGCCGAAAATTAAGGGGATCTCTTTGAGCAAAGAGTGAGCAGGGCTGACCGGAAGAGGAATCGGGGTCCCTCTCCTTTCACAGTTTCAGCAGGTTCACATGATAGACCCGCTCGCTTTGTCGACAATTGGTATGTTTCACCAAATAATTCACAAATCCCTTCCTCTCCTTAATTTCATAAGGGGCCTGTCAATGGGTGAGCAATTTGGAGTGAGAGGTGGGAACCAATACCATGACTCAATCCCCTGGAAGGAACTCCCGGAGAGTCATGCTACAGTCATAAAGGCGGGCCTGTGCTACTTGTGTCTCCTCTATATGACTCTTTAGAATTGGTCTAATTTTATCAAATCTATCACGTAACAGCGCTATATATTCTAGAATATTTGTCGAGGGAAGAACCTCTCCTTCCCAGCCTTCCTTTAAGATGTCCAATATACCCTAGGGCTATCGTCCGTATAACAATTCAAAAGGTGAGAAGCCTGTAGAGGCTTGGGGGACTTCCCGGTAGGCAAAGAGAACGAGGGGGAGGAGTTGATCCCAATTCCTCCCATCCTTGTTGACCACCTTACGAAGCATCTGCTTGAGAGTCTGACTGAACCTCTCAACTAACCCATCGGATTGAGGTGTTTTATCTTCAGTAACTTGGCAGTCTCCTTGAACATTTCCGAGGTAAAAGGCGTCCCTTGGTCTGTTAGGGCTTCTCTAGGAATGTCATCTTGTGCAAAGACCCCTACTAGTTCCCGTGCGATTGCTTTAGAAGTACATCAATCATGTCGTCCTCGGGGCCGGATGTGGCATGTCCCGAGTCGAGGCAGTGGCTCCTGGTGGGATTTCCCAGGAAAGGTCTGCAGGGAACTTAGAAAGAGCATTAGTGCACCCCACCACCCCCTGGGCAGATGTGTTACCATTATTCTCCAAGCCCTTCAGCTGCCTCCTATTCACACGTGTATGACACACTATACATTATTTTCTTGAGACTATATACAGTATCACATTCCAAATTCCTTATTATACTTCAATCCAGGTAGTATTTGATTAAACTAATAATTTGATAAGCACGTTAAAAAACACTGGCCAATTACAATTTGTGGAACCTACTGATGATTCAATAGAGGTGTGTATGTGATACAATTATTAAATATTCATGTAAATATGTAGACAGGATAATGCCTCAGTGGAACTGGGACATTTAACATGCTTGCATTCTCTAGGTCATATCTATCAGTTGACAAAATGTTTAAAGGACTGAAAAATGGAAAAAATGGCAAACTGAAAGCAAAAAAAGAGAACTTACTAATACCAAGCATGTGACAATAAATCTCATTAGACCAGTGAGTCTCCCCTGTCTTTACAGGGCTAGGGGTAGTTCCAATACAGAGACTAATAGGTAGTCCACCTCCTGCAGAACCACCCACAAAGTACAAGGGACATAAAAGAGCATGGATACACTCAATTAAACATAACTACACAATATCACAAATTATACACATTAAATAAATACATGAAATAAACATATAGAAAATACTTGAAATTAATCAAAGAAGACAAAAAAAAGAACTTAAACAAAGAATACAGAACATAACCAAGAAGAAACAAGATAACCATTACATGATTGAAACCAACACAATGAGTAGAGAGTGCCTAGGAGATGTGTGAGGGCAAAGACACACAACCTGTGTTTTATTTTGTCAAGATCCCACTCTTAATGTAGCAATATGGAGACGTCAGCACTCATGGGTTGTATATAGCTGGACACAGCATTAATTAAAAGACTGGAACTGCATACTTTCCTTGTTACTCTGCTAGCAGGAATTAAATTTTACTGAGGGAAATCAATAACCAACTACATCATGAGAAGATGGACTTTGCCATTGATTTTAGAAGAAAGACAGACAGATGAGCCAATATCTCTGTGAGGTTAATAGTTTGTTTTTGTATTTTTTTTCTTTTGCTTTCAATTTTGAACATGTAAAATAACTTGTGTTTGTTTTAGTTTATAGTCCACAACAAAGCAATTACTCAAGACTGCCACAGTGTTTGTTGTTAATTGACTCTGCGTATGCACTCACCTCACCAAACACTTTATTAGGTACACCTTGCTAATACCAGGTTGGACCCCCTTTTACCTTCAGAACTTCCGTCAGTCTTTGTGGCATATATTTAACAAGGTGCTGGTAATTTTCCTCAAGGATTCTGGTCCATATTGACATGATAGCACCAAGCAGTTGCTGTAGATTTGTCAGCTGTATGTCCATGATGCGAATCTCCCATTTCACCACATCCTGAAGGTGATCTATTGGTTTGAGATGTGGTAACTTGTAGAGGGCCTTTGAGTACAATGAACTCATTGTCATGTTCAAGAAACTAGTCTTATATGATCTAAGCTTTGTGACATAGCATGTTATTCTGTTGGAAGTAGCCATTAGAAGATGGGTACTCTGCGGTCATGAAGAGATGGACATGGTCAGCAACAATACTTAGGTAGGCTGTGGCATTTAAATGATGCTCAGCTAGTACTAAGGGGCCCAAAGTGTGCCAATAAAATATCTCTCACACCATTAAATCACCACCATAATCAGCCTGAACCATTAATACAAAGCAGGATGGATCCATGCTTTCATGTTGTTGATGCCAAATTCTGACCCTACCATCCGATTGTCGCAGCAGAAATCAAAACTCATCAGACCAGACAACATTTTTCCAATCTTCATTTGTCCAATTTTGGTAAGCCTATGCTAATTATAGCCTCACATTGCTGTTCTTAGCTGACAGGAGTGGCACCTGGTGTGGTCTCCTGCTGCCATAGTCCATCTGCTTCAAGGTTTGATGCGTTTGTGTATTCAGAGATGTTCCTCTGCAAACCTTGGTTGTAATGAGTGGTTATTTGAGTTACTGTTGCTTTCTTATAAGGTTGATCCAGTCTGGTCATTCTACTCTGACCTCTGGCATCAACAAGATGTTTTCACCAAGCGAACTGCCGCTCACTGGATATTTTCAATTTTTTGGGCCATTCTCTGTAAATCCAGGAAATGGTTGTATGCTAAAATCCCAGTAGATTAGCAGTTTCTGAAATAGTCAGACCAGCTCATCTGGCACCAACAACCATGCTACATTCAAAGTTGTGATAATGTCTACATGCCTAAATGTATTGAGTTGCAGCCATGTGATTTGTTAATTAGATGTCTAAGTTAACAAGCAGTTCAACAGATGTACCTAATAAAGTGGCCAGTAAGTGTAAGTGTAAATACTGTAATGCTATGACTTGTTTTCTTTTGGCATTCTTATGATGGCTTGCATATTGCTCTTACTAATTACCATGTCGACTTTCTATACCTGTATTCATGTAAATGGTAATGCTATGGTTTCAGTAAATTCAATGTTGTGCTATGTTTCTAAAATGGCATGTTGGTATGATGATTAGATATTTCATTTCTGTTTAGATAGATAGATAGAATTCTTTACTGTCATTATGCATACACATAACGAAATTTTTTGTTGGTTGGACTCGACTTCAAGGCAGAATACTTAAAATACACAATACACTATAAATAATAAAATAAACATAATAAGTATAAAAGACAGCAGCAATAAAACATCATCAAGTCCAGACTTTTCTGCCTGCAGACACCAGTGTTTGATTACGAGGGAAAGTGCGTGTGCATGTTTACAGGGGGGCAGGTTAGGGGTAGATGTATCTGGTATATATCAGCGGGGGCAGATGGACTTCACAGCTCTGGGGAAATAGCTGTCTTTCAGTCTGCTGGTACATGTTTTTATGTTTCTGTACCACTTTCCCAAAGGCAGTGGTACAAACAGTCCATTTCCCGGATTGGTAAGATCCACAGCTATACATTTGGCCCTCTTCTGCACCCTTCCAGCATATACAGAGTCCAGGCCTAGGAGAGGACTTCCCACGATGCCCTGTGCTGTTCTCACCACCCGTGCCAAGTCCTTCCTGTCCTGTACTGTGCAGCTGCCGTACCACTCTGTCATACTGTGACAGAGAATGCTTTCTATAGCGGATCTGTATAAGTTTCTGAGCAGCCGAGAGGAGAATCCAGCATGTCTCATCTTCCTGAGGAAGAAGAGTCTTTGTTGGGCCTTCAATACCAGGTGAGATGTGTTCAAAGACCAGGTCAGATCTGATGTGATGTGGATACCCAAGAACTTGATATTGTCCACACACATTACAGCCTCCTCATGTATGAATATAGGATGTAAGCTGGGGGGCTGATCGCACCCCTACAGGTTAAAAAAAAGACGCTGAAAGACTACCTTCACATTGCTCCATTGCTTGCTGGGCTTACTTGCAGCTGATCTATCGCGTGATCTGTGCAGTACTTCGCAGACTTAAAAGTCCGAACAGGAGCTGTCAGTTTTTGATTGATTGTTTGCCTTTCTCTCTCTCTGTCCTTCCCTGCTCCTGATGCACACTCCTTTGAAAAGGAAGATATGTTTGCATTCTTTTAATTGTGAGACGGAATTGTCATCTCCGTCTTGTCAAGGAGCATGTTTAAACTTTTGAAAAAGAGACATGTTTGTTTGCAGTGTTTGAATAAAGATACATCTCTACAACCTCCTGTGTTTCTGTGCGAATCTGTGACCCAAGCGTGACAAGAAGTATATTCTGTTCTTCTGGACCTCCTATAGTCCACAATGATCTCTTTGGTCTTGCTGGTGTTCAAGATGAGGTTGTTGGCTGAGCACCATAGTGCTAGGTGTTGTATCTCCTCTCTGTAATGAGTCTCTTCATTGTCTGATATGAGACTCACCACGGTCGTATCATCCGCAACCTTCACAACCATATTTGTGGCATGGATGGCAGAGCAATCGTGCATAAATAACATGAAGAGTTTTCACCTATTGGTATCTTGCTGTGGGATTTCATGCCACTTGTACATTGCCAAGGTGCTACGCCAACTCACGAGAAGTGACACCAAAAGATCCTGGGATTCTTGAGATTAAAACAAATTCAATATGCTTGTTCTATTTATTTTTAAGTATGTTTTCATGAAATTGTAAATTTTTCAAGAAGGGAAAGATGACCAGATGGCCATTGCTGTTAACCTGAGTCAGGAACATGGCAAAAGGGTGTTAAGGCTATCTAAAAGACCCATAAGGTAGGTCAGCCCAGAAGAGGCTCATCCCTGACCCTGACCTGCTATGTCAGTGAACTAACTAGATTTGAGAATTGACCGGTAGAAGAAATGAGTGACAGGAAATGGTCAAAGCCAAAACAGGAGACAAAAATCAATCAATGTTCAAAAATACAGGGCGAACAAGTCAGAAACAGGAAAAAATACCAAAGACTATGGAGTGAGCACTATGATACAGGTTTTTGCATCTTCATCTCACATAAGGAAGTAATTTTTTAGATTACCTTTTATATTATCACATCGTTACCCAAATGTCATGGCCACTAAGGACACACCCCTAGAAACACGTGACATGGTCTACAGTTAATTCTAATAAAGATAAATGGGCTGATTTTTTGCCCCTAGCAGAATTTAAAACTTGTAGAAGATATTTTTCTAAGTCTTGACTAACACATTCTGACCATTAGCTTCTGGAAGATAGCCAGACGTCAAATTGATAGTGCAAATGAATCTAACAAAGAACAATTTCCAAAATCTGGAAATAAATTGTGAACCACACTCTGAAACAATAGCTGAAATGAAACTGTGAAAACTGACTATCTTCTCCAAAATAAGTATCAGCCAATATTTTAACAGAAGTTTTTTTTCTTTCAGGGAAATAAAAAGAGTATATTTTGAAAATCTATCAACTATAACCAATATAGTTATAAAAACCTTAGAAAGAGATAGGTCAGTGATGAAGTCGATGTAAATGTGATCCCACAGACAGAATCACTCACATAATCCAATCGGTAAATCAGAATGTGGCTTAGCACAAGTTTTCAAATGCTTCAATACAATTCCTAATGTCTGAATATAATTCCTTCAACCAAAAGGTAATTTAAATTAGATTCACTGTCTGGACAAACCCTGGAAGACTGAAAATAATTGATTGGTGACATAAGCTCAGCACCTGAGCCCTAAGATCAGGAGGAAAAACTAACTTTCCTGCAGTAATGTTTTAATGTTGGCCTCTTGATTTTATACCGTTCTTATTTTGGTCCAAGTTACTTCCAAATTAGATATCAATATGGCTTTTCCTCTGAAATACTAGGTACAGGGTTTTCATTGATATGTCATAGGTATGTGACAAGCCATCTGCTTTCCCATTTTTACTTCTTAGTCTGTATGAAATAGAAAAACCAAAACAACTGAAGAATGATGTCCACCTACTCTATCTAGAATTTGTCATTTGGCAGATTTTAAATACATCAGCTTTTTATAGTCAGTATAAATGATGAAAGGAAATTTGGCACCTGCTATATAATGTCACTACTCCTCTAAGACTAATTTGATTGCTAGCAATTCATGACCCCTTACTTCACAGTTCTGCTCCATGCTATTCAATTTTTAGAGAGGTGAGCACAGAGATGCACAAAACCCATGCTCGAACATCTTTAGGATAGAATAGTACCCACCCTAACATTTGATTAATTAACTTCAACAATAAAATGGCTTCCCAGTGTCAGAATGATGTGGTACAGGCCAGTTCATAGAGTATTACCCGTTATTCATAATATCCACTTGACATATTAAAAGCAGTTTTCTACTCATCAATCTTTCAGATATATAAGCGATCATGAGCTTTATAAACTTAAGTTCTAATTTAGAAAAAAATAAAAGACCCCATAACCTGATTAAGTATGAAAGAGATAAGCAGAAGAGAATAATTTATCTTAACTGCAGTAGTGATGTCCCCCCCCCCCCCCCCCAAATATTTAAAAAAGTCTACTTAAATTAATTAACAATTAAATTTGTTTATTTGCACAATGTGTCTGGTGTCAGTACGTCAACATTCAGTAAAAGTTGGTTCTAACTTGTATCTGTTTAATTTCTGTGTGAATACCTATATATCCTGAGTGAAGGGCGTAGGCGAGAGTGTCTGTAAGTCCTTGATTTTTTGGCTAGTAGGTGGCCTGAGGTTGCCCTTTAATTGGTAGCTTTTAGATTTTTCCAGGAATGCAGTTCTCTGTGCCCCAGACACCCACATTAATTGGTAGTGCATTAGGTTTTTTTAATCTAATGTGATTGAAAATCATCAACACACTATTTTATATTCACATCAATGTTTCACACTTCACACCGCCATTAATGTAACTACAGATGAGCAAGCACAACTTTAGTGCGGTGGCAACATCAAGATGAACTTCAGAAATCAAAGAAAATTCTGTTATTTTTTTAATGAAACATCCCTTCATAAATTGTTCACTTGAAAAAAAAAGAAAATAAAGGAGTGTCAAGAAGTTGCTTGTGTTTGAAAGTGCAATTGTCAAAAACACCTCCAAAATTTCCCACTAGAGGGAGAAAACACCATTAAAATACCCCATCTAGAAACCCAAAGGGCCAAAGCAAAGCTTGATAAAAAATAAAAGGTTTATTTTACAAAAAATGGTTGTGCAAGCACAAATCTCCAAAGAGTACAAAGGAAATGCCTGAAAAGGCAAGGTGATATAAAGTAAAGAGAGTCCCAATACAGTACCTCAAAATCATAGTCCAGGCAGAGCAGAGGTTCAAAAAAATCAGTAACGCAGTCCCAACAGAATCCAAAAATTGTAGTCGAGAAATAAAGCACATTAACGCTTTCAGTTAAACGCATATTAGTGTTTCCTTAATTTGAATAGAATATAAATTTCTTTCAAAGTCATTGACAATGGTATAGTCTTTTCCCCCTTTAAGTTAGTATGAGATAGAATTTTCTTGTTATAATTAAGATACAGTGTGGTAATTGAGTCAGTTGTTGTTTAGAATAGGTCCCATTACACAGGGACTTAAAAGACCCATTTTCTGCATAGAAATAGGATAGGCATACAGTTTTCTGATCGTTTTTTAAAATGGTTCAGAGATGTTTAGAAGTGATTTTGTAATGATTTGAAATGAAACAAGATTTATAAGCTTTGAACAGAACTTCTCTTAAACAAGAACTTTTCTAATTTTAGTTTTTCAATTTTCCCTTTTTTGTATGAACTGTTCTACTATTTTTACTAAAGCCTTTAAAAACAAAGATATTTTGTCAGTGGAATCATTTCAACACGTCAGGCTTTTGCTGAATCCCATTTACAAGCTGTAGCTGTTGAACTTTGGTAATTTTGGATAAACCCAGGTACACCTTTTCGTCAGAAACCTTGCCATCTGAAGGCATTAAACTTGAACTGGAAACTATCATCTGAGGACTGAGGACGCTTATGCTCCAGAACTCGTCAACAAAAGAAAAATAACTGAGCTACTGCAAGGTACTGTGCTCTTATCTTCAATCTCTGCATGATCGTAAATGAAAGCAAGGTCTCCATATCTGAACTTGAGAAAACTTAAGAGACTGTGATGTAATATAAGGCATTGTGGATGATCACTTGTGCTTTTGCCTGAGTCATGGAAGCCTCGCCGTAAAGTCTGTGTTTGTGGAGCACCCAACTGTGACATAGTTGTTGCTAGGAAACACGCGGTCAGAGATAAGAGTTACTGTGAATATGTCGATGTCTAAGCATAACTCAAGTGAAGTTACCAGGAGTGATCTGAGTACAGACTCCAGAGAATGTGGTTGTGGATCTTAATGATCACTGAAAGAAAAGGCAAGATCGACTTTCTAAGCTTAAAGCTGAAATCGAAAGCCTTAAAGACATTCTTGAAAACCACATTGAAGTAGCACAGAAGCTTGAAATCTTTTGTGAGATGCGCGGTCAGGCTGAAGAGCTGATAAAAAAGTAATATCTAATTAAACAAGACGCAATTAATAAACAGAAAACAACGTTCACAGAAAATTCTAAGAAATGGGACAAATGTATTGACACTACAGCGAAATGGCTGGAAGATACAAAGAGCCTTTTAGCACACTCATCTGACAAACAGCTAGTTAATCAATTCGGAGAGATGCAATTGCAAGAACGAGATCGCTCAGAAACCAGATATCGATAATAAATGTCTCAGCTAAGTGCTGCAGCATGTCCTGTGACAGTTGTAATTAAACAATCAACACTCGATAGAATCCTTCAAAGGCTGGATGAACTCGAGTCTACCGCATGGGTGCATTCGCAGACTTACAAACATGATCTTATTGGCATGATCATTCAAAATCAAGCAGAATGTCAGAAAGCAGTCACTGCAATGGCTAAAATGTTAGCCCAATAACTGAAGCTCCTGTTCCAGCACCTCCTGCACCTCATGGTGAAGTACCACATGGGCAGGTCCCTTTATTTTCAGGTGAGCCATTGGCTTATGCAGACTTTATTAGAGCCTTTGATTGCGCTGTTGGGGATGTGCTGGAGAACCCTCAAGATAAATTAAATTATTTGATCCAATTCACAAGAGGTCCTATCCAGGAATTGGTTAAAGGCTGTGTACGACTGTTATCAAGACGAGGCTATGAGAAGGTCAGAAAGCAACTTTAAACTTACTATGGTGAACAAGTATTCATAGCTGATGCATACATGGAAAAGGCATTGAAGTGGCCTCAATTAAAGCAGAATGATGGAGCAACCCTGAAGGAATATGCACCCTTTCTTGATAGCTGTATACTGTAGATGCCTTGACAAATGCAGGGAGTCCTGACACATTCAAAAACAATCTAAATATTCGTATAATAAGCTCCCATATTCTTTAAAAGATAAGTGGCAAAACTGAGCCTTTAAATTTAAAGAAAAGGAAGACAAAAGTGTAGGTATTGACCAACTAATCCCCTTTTCTACATTGACAGGCAATGATGATGACCCCTTTTATGGAGATGTTTCACAAGGTAGCAAAGAGAAAAAAGAAAGGACTGACAAGGCTAAATTTCCTCTGAAGAGTGGCCAAAGAGCAGGAAGTATTTTCACTATTGGGCAATGGGATTAATAAAGTATCTATCTATCTATCTATCTATCTATCTATCTATCTATCTATCTATCTATCTATCTATCTATCTATCTATCTATCTATCTATCTATCTATCTATCTATCTATCTATCTATCTATCTATCTATCTATCTATCTATCTATCTATCTATCTATCTACAAGTGTTTCTAATGCTGCTGAAAAGGAGATTCGAGAAATGGCCAGCATAGTCTTGCCGAATTTAGTAAAATCAAATAACTGCCACACAGAGAAAGAATTTAATTTTTAAAATCTTAAGGTTTATGTTTTTGCTGTCTCAAACAGGGGCATCTTGGTAAAAATTGTAAAGAAAGAATGAAATGTCAGACATGTTCTTTGCAGCACCCAGATATCCTGCATATCAAAAAAGAGGCTGGAGCAAAATCTAAAGCTACAGCTAGTGTGGCAACATCTACTGAAGGGGAAACTAAGATTGGAACTCGTGCCTTTACTGGGGCCGGTGAAGAGTGCACACTGTATGTGGTTCCCGTTAAGGTAAAATCTAAGAAGAGTTAAAGGTATGTAGAAACATACACCTTTATAAACCTGGTAGTACAGTAATAATCTGCACTGAAAAACTTCAGAAACAATTAAACCTTCAGGGTAGAAGAACGCAAGTATTCCTTAAAACCATGAGTAACTATAATGATGATTAAAAAATGCTAACCAAATGCTCTAGTCTTACCAGATTTGCAAGTCTGTAGTCTTAATGATGATGAATATATTGATTTGTTAAATGTCTATACCCAAATCTCCATTCCAGTGAACAGAGAAAGTATTCCACTACAAAAGGAAAGTGGGCATATCTTAAAGAGGTACGTCTATCTCGTATTGACTCTGAAGTTGATCTGTTAATAGGAATAAACAACCCAGAAATCTTCAAGCAGTAGCAAATCATACCTAGCCAAGGAGATGGACCTCATGCTGTGAAGACTGAACTTGGATGAGTGGTCAGTGGGCCATACAAAGAGATAGATAACCTTGCAAAACCAAGTGGTAAGCTGCCCAAATATTCAATCAATCTTGTGTCAATAACTGAACTTGAAAATATGTTGCTGCAACAGTATAACACAGATTTTCCAGAGCACAACTATGAAGAGAAAGAGGAAATGTCACAGGAGGACATCAAGTTCATGTGCATAGCCTTAGAATCTGTGAGATTGCTAGGTGGCCACTATTGCTTAATTTTGCCTTTGAAGGATGAAACACTGTAAATGCTGAACATTCTCTGTACTGCTGAACAGTGTGCTATTGGACACAAGAAAAAACTGAGCAAAAATTCAGGATTCCATGACTATATAAAGCCTTCATGTAAGACATTATTGACAAGGGTTACGTTGTCAAGGTACGCAAAGAAAGCCTGAATTGCAATGAAGGCAGGATGTGGTACATCCCACATCACGGTGTGTGTATCATCCAAAGAAAAATAAAATATGAGTGGTCTTTGATTGCACAGCTACCTACCAGGGGACTTCAATTAATGAACAATTATTATAAGGCCTTGACTTAACCAACACTCTCATTGGCATCCTTACAAGATTCAGAAAGGAGCCAGTAGCATTAAAGGCAGACAATAAGTCAAAGTCCCAGATAAAGACACTAATGTCTTACACTTTTTGTGGTGGCCTGAAGGTAACCTAAGTAAAGACCTGGAAGAATTACAAAATGACAGTACATCTTTTTGGTACCACTTTTTCACCCAGTTGTACTTCTTATGCTTTGCATAGAACAGCCGAAGATGCCAGAGATACATTTCCTGAGTAAGCTGTTAACATTGTACTCAATAACTTGTAGATGACTGTTTAAAGTTGGTGGCTACAGAAGAACAAGCAGTAAAGCTGGCAAAAGACCTTCAAACTCCATGCCTCAAAGGTGGATTTCATTTGACCAACAGAGCAGTGTTATTGTCTGTTCCTGAAGAAGACACAGCAGAACAAAAACACTTAGATTTGAGCCACAGTCTGCTTCCCACAGAACATGCCCTGGGCGTCCAGTGGTGCAGAGAAATGGACAGTTATAAATTTCAGGTAAAGTTACAAAACAAGCCCGCTACAAGGCATGGTATTCTGTCTGTTGTTAGCTCAGTTTATGACCCCCTTGGTTTTCTAGCAACTGCCATACTGCCAGCAAAACTAATTCTAAGAGACTTGTGCAAAGACAAATGTAGGTGGGATGAAGAAGTCAAAGTCAAACACATTCAATAATGGAAAAAATGGATTAATGACATACAGTTACAAGCAGATTACAATGTGAACAGATACATCAAACCTGCACGGTTTGGAACCATAAAGTCAACACAAAAGCACCATTTTGCAGATGCCAGTGAAGATGGATATGGCACTGTCACGTATCTTGTCTTGTCCAACGAAGAAGGTGAAAAGCATTGTTTACTCCTGATGGGCAAGTCAAGAATTGCACCATTGAAGCATGTCACGATTCCAAGATTGGAGCTGACAGCAGCCATTGTGGCATTCAAAAATGGACAAAATACTAAAAGGCGAACTTCAAATGCCCTTACAAGAATCTACATTTTGGACTGACAGCACACACCACATGGTCACAGGGTCCAAATGTCTTACTGAAGCCCAAACATGAGTGGCCAAAAAGACCAGATCAACTAAACAATTCACTCTTGGAAAATGATCCAGAATTTATAACTTGCGCACTCAACATGACAAGAATATAAGAAGCTGCAGAGCCCATCAATAAACTCATCACTTACTTTTTGGATTGACTACGCATGAAGAAAGCAGTGGCTTGGATCCTCAAGTTTAAAGACATACTGCTGCACTTAAAAATGAAAGAAAAACATTTCAACTAGAAGTCAGTCAATCTAAAAGTAATCCAGAAGAACAAAAATCACTCATCACAGAGCACATGAAAAAGTATAAACTGACTTTAAAACCAAGCTCGATTTCTCCAGAAGACTTGGCTAAAGCTGAAACAGAGCTTATCCGCCTAAGTTAACAGCAAGAATTTCCAGAAGAATTAAAGGCTTTAAAGAAAAGAGCTTGTGTAAAAAAGAACAGTCAAATCTTTAAACTTGACCCAATCATACAAGATGGAATACTGAGAGTTGAAGGAAGACTCAACAAAGCTGTAATGCCATAAGAAGCTAAACATCCTGCAATTCTGCACAAGCATTCACATATTGCTTCTCTCATATTGCAGCACATTCATAAAGAAATCGGACATTGTGGGCACAACTATGTGCTCGCATAGTTACGCCAGAGATACTGGATACCTCAAGAAAATTCATCTATCAGAAAAATCATTTCAAAGTGCACAACATGCAGAAGATACAATGTGAAAGCAGGTGAGCAAAAAATGCCAGATTTGCCAGAAGATTGCCCAATACCAGACCAACCACCTTTCAGCAATGTTGGAGTTGATTATTTTGGTCCCTTTTAAGTCAAAAGAGGATGAAGTCTGGTCAAAAGGTATGGAGTAATATTCACTTGTCTAACAATTAGAAATTGCACACAGCTTAGACACTGACTCTTGTAGCCATGCCATACACCGATTCATGTGCAAAAGAGGACAAGTTAAGATTATGCGCTCAGATAATGGAACAAATTTTGTTGGAGCACAAAGAGAGATATGAGAAGCAATTAAAAATTCTGACCAAGAAAAAATTAGCAATGCTATGACGAAGAAAGAAATCAAATGGATTTTCAATCCACCATCAGCCTCTCATCAAGGTGGGGTGTGGGAGAGACAAATCAGAAGCATAAGAAAGATCCTAAACTCAATACTTAACCAACAAACACTCGACAATGAAAGTCTCCAAACAGTGATGTGTGAAGTGGAATCAATCATCAATAACAGACCCCTCACAAATATACCAAATGACCCAAATGATTTGGAGGCACTCACTCCCAATCACTTGTTGAAATTTCTTTCATAGTAATAGGCAATGGTATAGTCTTTTCCCCCTGTAAGTTAGTATGAGATAGAACATTCTTACTGTAATTAAGATACAGTGTGGTAATTGAGTCAGTTGTTGTTTAGAACAGGCCCCAAGTGCACATGGACTTAAAATACTCATTTTTAGCCTAGAACTGAGATAGGCATACAGTTTTCTGACTGTTTTCAAATAGTTCAGAAACATTTAGAAATGATTTTGTAATTATTTAAAATTAAACAAGATTTATAAGCTTTCAACAGAACTTCTCTTAAACAAGAACTTTTCTAATTTTAGCTATTTTCTCTTTTTTGTGTGAACTGTCTTAATTTGAATTTTTGCTAAAGCTTGGGAAAAATTATTGTTTATTTTTATTTATTGGTGTTAGAGGATGTAATTTGAAAAAAAAAGTTTTAAGTTGTATTTGTATACTAATGACATTGGCAGTATTTATCAATAATACTAATAAAATAACCCAGCCACAGGGGATGCACAAACCAGTGTATTTCTCCGTGCCGGTCCCAAGCCCAGATAAATGGGGAGGGGTACGTCAGGAAGGGCATCCAATGTAAAATTTTGCCAGATCAATATGCGGACAACAATACAAATTTCCATACCAGACTGCCACCAGTACTGTTAGCCAACAGGGTGCTGGCGGAAATTGGGCTACTGTTGGCCGAATAAGAAGAAGGAGAAGAAGAGAGGGGAGATGTGTCCGGAGGCAGGAGGAGAGGAGGAAGGTAAAGAGAGTGGAACTCAGGGTAGGAACTTTGAATGTTGGCAGTATGACTGGTAAGGGGAGAGAGTTAGCAGATATGATGGAGAGAAGGAAGGTTGATATATTGTGCGTGCAAGAGACTAAATGGAAGGGGAGTAAGGCCAGGTGGATCAGAGGTGGATTCAAATTGTTTTATCATAGTATGGATGGGAGGAGAAATGGAGTAGGGGTTATTCTGAAGGAACAGTATGTCAAGAGTGTTTTGGAGGTGAAAAGAGTGTCAGTCAGAGTGATGATTATGAAGCTGAAAATTGAAGGTGTGATGATGAATGTTGTTAGTGCATATGCCCTGCAAGTTGGGTGTGCAATGGATGAGAAAGATAATTTTTGGAGTGAATTGGATGAAGTGATGAACAGTGTACCCAAGGGACAGAAAGTGGTGATTGGAGCAGATTTCAATGGACATGTTGGTGAAGGAAACAGAGATGAGGATGTGATGGGTAGGTATGGTGTCAAGGAGAGGAATGAAGAAGGTCAGAGGATAGTGGATTTTACCAATAGAATGGACATGGCTGTGGTGAAAACATATTTTAGGAAGAGGGAGGAACATAGGATTACGTACAAGAGTGGAGGAAGATGCATACAGGTAGATTACATCCTATTCAGAAGAGTCAATCTGAAGGAGATTGAAGACTGTAAAGTGGTGGCAGGGGAAAGTGTAGTTAAGCAGCATAGGATGGTGGTCTGTAGGATGACACTGGATATCAACAAGAGGAAGAGAGTGAGGGCAGAGCCAAGGATCAAATGGTGGAAGCTGAAAAAGGAAGACTGCAAGGTTGAGTTTAGGGAGAAGGTGAAACAGGCACTGGGTAGTAGTGAAGAATTACCACACAGTTGGGAAACTACAGCAGATGTAGTAAGGGTGACAGCAAGAAGGGTGCTTGGCGTGACATCTGGACAGAGGAAGAAGAAAAAGGAAACCTGGTGGTGGAATGGGGAAGTACAGGAGAGTATACAGAAGAAGATGATGGCAAAGAAGAAGTGGGATAGTCAGAGAGATGCAGAAAGTAGACAAGTGTACAAGGAGATAAGGCACAAGATGAAAAGAGAGGTGGTGAAGGCTAAAGAAAAGGCATATGATGAGTTGTATGACAGGTTGGACACTAAGGAGGGAGAAAAGGACCTGTACCGATTGGCTAGACAGAGGGACCGAGCTGGGAAAAATGTGCAGTAGGTTAGGGTAATAAAGGATAAAGATAGAAATGTACTCACAAGAGAGGAGAGTGTGTTGAGCAGATGGAAAGAGTACTTTGAGAGGCTGATTAATGAAGAGAACAAGAGAGAGAAGAGGTTGGATAATGCAGAGACAGTGAATCAGGAAGTGCAATGGATTAGCAAGGTGGAAGTAAGGACAGCTATGAACAGGATGAAGAATGGAAAAGCTGTAGGTCCTGATGACATACCTGTGGAAGCATGGAGGTGTTTAGAAGAGATAGCAGTGGAGTTTTTAAACAGATTGTTTAATGGAATCTTGGAAAGTGAGAGGATGCCTGAAGAGTGGAGAAGAAGTGTACTACAATCGATATTTAAGAATAAGGGTCCAGAAAGAGTTGCATTATGTCTTTGTGGACCTGGAGAAAGCATATGATAGGGTGCCTCGAGAGGAGTTGCGTTATTGTATGAGGAAGTCGGGAGTAGCAAAGAAGTATGTAAGAGTTGTACATGATATGTACAAGGGAAGTGTGACTGTGGTGAAGTCTGCAGTAGGAGTGACGGATGCATTCAAGGTGGAGGTGGGATTACATCAGGGATCTGCTCTGAGCCCCTTCTTATTTGCAATGGTGATGGACAGGTTGACAGATGAGATTAGACAGGAGTCCCAGTGGACTATGATGTTTGCTGATGTCATTGTGATCTGTAGTGATAGTAGGGAGCAGGTTGAGGACACCCTGGAGAAGTGGAGATATGCTCTAGAAAGGAGAGGAATGAAGGTCAGTAGGAACAAGACAGAATACATGTGTGTAAATGAGAGGGAGGTCAGTGGAATGGTGAGGATACAAGGAGTAGAGTTGGTGAAGGTGGATGAGTTTAAATACTTGGGATCAACAGTACAGAGTAATGGGGATTGTGGAAAAGAGGTGAAAAAGAGAGTGCAGGCAGGGTGGAATGGGTGGAGAAGAGTGTCAGGAGTGATTTGTGACAGACAGATATCAGCAAGAGTGAAAGGGAAAGTCTACAGGACGGTAGTGAGACCAGCTATGTTATATGGGTTGGAGACGGTGGCACTGACCAGAAAGCAGGAGACAGAGCTGGATGTAGCAGAGTTAAAGATGCTAAAATTTGCATTTGGTGTAACAAGGATGGATAGGATTAGAAATGAGTACATTAGAGGATCAGCTCAAGTTGGACGGTTGGGAGACAAAGTAAGAGAGGCGAGATTGCGCTGGCTTGGATATGTGCAAAGGAGAGATGCTGAGTATATTGGGAGAAGGACGCTAAGGATAGAGCTGCCAGGCAAGAGAAAAAAGGAAGGCCTAAGAGAAGGTTTATGGATGTGGTGAGAGAGGACAGAAAGATATGGAAGAAGATGATCCGCTGTGGTGGCCCCTAATGGGAGCAGCCAAAAAAAGAAGAAGAAGAAAGAAGACTAATAAAATAAAATGTTATCAGTTGTGATTCATTGTTGTTTTAGTGAAGTAAAAGAGTGAATCTATGAGAAAGATCTATTCTTGTGCTTTCAAATAGAAAGTTATTTTAGTTGTTGGTGTCTCTGCAAAAGGCTAAAAAATACTGACAACTGTTAATTCAAAGCATCACACATTGCATGAGTCAACAAAAATAAGGGCATATCTTGGCACTGATTTCTGCCATATTCTTCTTCTGGGGATAGGCTGTTCTGAATCTAAAGTAGACTCTTTACAGGTATTCAATCATACTTTGTTTTATTTCTTCACTATGCCATAGATTCCACCTACCTCCTGCTTTTTTTGCAGCAGACTCTCTTTCAGAGTTATCCTAAACTCATTCATACAGCATGTTGTCTTTCTGCGAGCTGTTCCCTGTGTGACCTTTAAGGGGCACCACACTCCAAACTCAGAATATTTTTACTTCACATTCCAATTCAAGTTCAAGTGCTCCTATGAACTGCCCTTGAAATGCAAGTCTTCCACCAAACCATATTATTCTTACTTTTCCTCCTCTCTTTGCAAGTATTTTTCTGTTATACCTTTGACTCTAACTCACCTAGCTGAGGTGGAAGGCCTCTTTTTCCAGCCAAACCTTGGAGTACTTCCAGTACAACAGTATTGCATCCAGGAAGCCCTTTCAAGTTAGTTAGAACTACTATATGACATGGAAGCCTCCTTACGACAGCTGCTATATTAACTTTTGCGTCAACACTGTGGTACCTGCAAAGACAATGCATTGCTTTCCAAACAACAAGCCCAGGCTACTAAATAGCTAAAACATCTCCTGATGAGAAAAAGGGAGCATTGAAATTTGGTGACAAAGAAGCTCTGAAGGATGTCCAGCTAATGCTAAAGAAAAAGCTGAGTGAAGGAAAGGAAGCTTACAAAGCTAAAATAGAAAACAAACTCGCTCAGAATAGCATGACAGATGTCTGGAATAGAATGAGCATAATTAATGGGCTCAAGAAATCAAGGATTCATGTCCTAGAATGGGATGTGGTCAAAGCTAACAATCTAAACCAAATTTTTTATAGATTTTCCTTCCCACCGCCACCTTTTTCCAGTAATCAGTCTCTCCACACGGACTGTAGTACATTAACAAGTTCTACAATATCAACTAGATTGACCAGTGATGAGTCTACCTCTGACCATTAGTTTGACTTGTCCATAACTGAAGACCAACTAAGTAAAGTTGCAGGACCAGACAGAGCCAGTCCTCGAAAAGCCTGTGCTGACTAACTTTGCGCATCTTCTGTCTCTTGTTCAGTCTGTAGTTAAGGCCACAGAAAGTGCTGCTACTGTCGAAAACCTCCTTCATTAATCCTGTTCCAAAGAAGGCAGACATCTCTTCACCTAATGACTACAGACCACTAAAACTTATTGGAGAGGAGGATACAGACCCAAGAGCCTCTGTGTATGGTGGTGGATGCTGAGGTGGTGAGCTTGTACAAGTACCTGGGGGTTCACATCAATGACAGGTTGGACTGATATTGGAACACAAAGGAACTATGTAAGAAAGGGCACAGCAGGCTCTTTTTCCTTAGGAGACTGCATTTCCTTTAATATGTTCCATCTTGAACAGCTCTGTAATGGCCAGTGCAACTTTCTGTGCTGTGGTGTGCTGGGCTGGTATCATCACTTCAAGTGAGGCTTGCTAAATCAACAAGCTAATTAAAAAGACAGGCTCACTTATAGAATGCACTCTTGACCTTCTGGAGGTGGTAGCAAATTCTACTGGGGCTCCTTTATACCAACAATAATACACCTGCAAAATGCCTCACTGCTCGCTGTGACTGTCAAGTCAGAAGTTTTCTGTTAAATCATTTTGGTGTGTGTGCAGATCATAGTACACATATATATATATATATATATATATATATATATATATATATATATATATATATATATATATATATATATGTATATATATACTGTATATTGTCACACACGTGCGCATGGGAGGTAGCTAAAGGGCTTGAGCAAGAGCAGTTCTGAATCTTACCGGGATGTGGCAGAGTGCACTGACTCTTTTTCTGTCTTTTTCTTCTCTCTTTTGTAGGTCTATGAACTTAATTTATGCCTGTATGCGTCAGTCGCTTCATATTCTTTTTGTACCTTATCAATTGTGTAATGTGTTTTTTGAACAGGTTTGATTCATCGAAGTGATCACTCGTGCTGTGTTCAGTCAGTTCACGTGAGCCGCTCTCTTGTGTGATGTTGCGATGTCCACGGCTTTATTTAATGTTAGCTAAGACCCGGCACTTAAAAGTTTCTCGCTACAGCAATTTTAACTCTGTTTCAAAGTGATCCAAAGTCTCGTTTATATCTCGTGTCTTCTCATTAAACTTGTATCTCGCGAATATGGTATTGCAAACGGCAGGGGGAGCGTTTCTATAAACTTAATTTAAACTTACGGTTTACACCGTGCTTTGTTTCCACAGTAGCTGCACTTATAAATATGCTTGTATGCGTCACTCGCTCGCTTCTTATTGTTTCGCTGCCTTCTCAATTGTGTAATGAATGTTTTCTTCAGCGCTCTTTGCGGCTGTTCCTTGTTTTCAGTTCACGTGATTACGTAGGAGGCGTGATGACGTGATACGCGACTCCGCCTCCCACGGCCATCGAGCTGCACTCCATTACAGTATATGGACAAAAAAGAGGTTCCAGTTATGACCATTACGTGTACAATTTCGAAATGAAACCTGCCTAACTTTTGTAAGTAAGCTGTAAGGAATGAGCCTGCCAAATTTCAGCCTTCCACCTACACGGGAAGTTGGAGAATTAGTGATGAGTGAGTGAGTGAGTGAGTGAGTGAGTGAGTGAGTGAGTGAGTGAGTGAGTGAGTGAGTGAGTGAGTGAGTGAGTGAGTGAGTGAGTGAGTGAGTGAGTGAGTGAGTGAGTGAGTGAGTGAGTGAGTGAGTGAGTGAGTGAGTGAGTGAGTGAGTGAGTCAGTGAGGGCTTTGCCTTTTATTAGTATATATATATATATATATATATATATATATATATATATATATATATATTAATCCCTCCTCCATCACGGGGGTTGCGTTCCAGAGCCACTCGCGAAATAAAAAAATCCGCGAAGTACAAACCATATGTTTATATGGTTATTTTTATATTGTCATGCTTGGGTCACAGATTTGCGCAGAAACACAGGAGGTTGTAGAGAGACAGGAACGTTATTCAAACACTGCAAACAAACATTTGTCTCTTTTTCAAAAGTTTAAACTGTGCTCCATGACAAGACAGAGATGACAGTTCTGTCTCACAATTAAAAGAATGCAAACATATCTTCCTCTTCAAAGGAAACAGAGAGTAAAGCAAACAAATCAATAGGGCTGTTTGGCTTTAAGTATGTGAAGCACCGCCGGTACAAAGCTGTTGAAGGCAGCAGCTCACACCCCCTCCGTCAGGAGCAGAGAGAGAGAGAGAGAGAGAGAGAGAGAAACAAAGTCAAAAATCAATACGTGCCCTTTGAGCTTTTAAGTATGCGAAGCACCGTGCAGCATACTTAAAAGCTGCACACAGAAGGTAGCAACGTGAAGATAATCTTTCAGCATTTTTAGACGAGCGTCCGTATCGTCTAGGTGTGCGAACAGCCCCCCTGCTCACACCCCCTACGTCAGGATCACAGATAGTCAGCACAAGAGAGAGAGAAAGAAAAGTAAGTTGGGTAGCTTCTCAGCCATCTGCCAATAGCGTCCCTTGTATGAAATCAACTGGGCAAACCAACTGAGGAAGCATGTACCAGAAATTAAAAGACCCATTGTCCTCAGAAATCCGCGAACCAGCAAAAACATCCGCGATATATATTTAAATATGCTTATCACTGTATTATATATATATATATATATATATATATATATATATATATATATATATATATATATATATATATATATATATATATATATATATCTTTATTTTTATTTTTATTTTATTTAAAGAGCTTCTGTAACAATCCAAATTTCCCTTTGGGGACAAATCTTCTTATATAATATGCTACCATGGCTGTCTGTTTGTCTGTCCAGGATTTTAAATCACCTGTAGCTTGCAGACTGTTTGACTTACTGACCTTAATTTGGTACACATACAGTTAGGTCCTTAAATATTTGGACAGAAACAACTTTTTTCTAATTTTGGTTCTGTTCATTACCACAATGAATTTTAAATGAAACAACTCAGATGCAGTTGAAATGCAGACTTTCAGCTTTAAAATGCAACTAAAGCATTTTTAACACAATTCCTTCATTTCAGGGGCTCAAAAGTAATTGGACAATTGACTCAAAGGCTATTTCATGGGCAGGTGTGGGCAAGTCCGTCGTTATGTCATTATCAATTAAGCAGATATAAGGCCTGGAGTTGATTTGAGGCGTGGTGCTTGCATGTGGAAAATTTTACTGTGAACAGACAACATGCGGTCAAAGGAGCTCTCCATGCAGGTGAAAGAAGCCATCCTTAAGCTGCGAAAACAGAAAAAACCCATCTGAGAAATTGCTACAATATTATGAGTGGCAAAATCTTCAGTTTGGTACATCCTGAGAAAGAAAGCAAGCACTGGTGAACTCAGCAGTGCAAAAAGACCTGGACGTCCACGGAAGACAACAGTGGTGGATAATCGCAGAATCATTTCCACGGTGAAGAGAAACCCCTTCACAACAGCCAACCAAGTGAACAATACTCTTCAGGGGGTAGGCATATTGACATCTAAGTCTACCATAAAGAGAAGACTGCATGAAAGTGAATACAGAGGGTGCACTGCAAGGTGCAAGCCACTCATAAGCCTCAAGAATAGAAAGGCTAGATTGGACTTTGCTAAAGAACATCTAAAAAAGCCAGCACAGTTCTGGAAAAACATTCTTTGGACAGATGAAACCAAGATCAACCTCTACAAGAATGATGGCAAGAAAAAAGTATGGAGAAGGCGTGGAACAGCTCATTATCCAAAGCATACCACATCATCTGTAAAGCATGGTGGAGGCAGTGTGATGGCTTGGGCGTGCATGGCTGCCAGTGGCACTGGGACACTAGTGTTTATTGATGATGTGACACAGGACAGAAGCAGACGAATGAATTCTGAGGTGTTCAGAGACATACTGTCTGCTCAAATCCAGCTAAATGCAGTCAAATTGATTGGGCGCCGTTTCATGATACAGATGGACAATGACCTAAAACATACAGCCAAAGCAACCCAGGAATTTATTAAAGGAAAGAAGTGGAAAATTCTTGAATGGCCAAGTCAGTCACCTGATCTTAACCCAATTGAGCATGCATTTCACTTGTTGAAGACTAAACTTCGGACAGAAAGGCCCACAAACAAACAGCAACTGAAAGCCGCAGCATTAAAGGCCTGGCAGAGCATTAAAAAGGAGGAAACCCAGCATCTGGTGATGTCCGTGAATTCAAGACTTCAGGCTGTCATTGCCAGCAAAGGGTTTTCAACCAAGTATTAGAAATGAACATTTTATTTCCAGCTATTTAATTTGTTTAATTACTTTTGAGCCCCTGAAATGAAGGGATTATGGTAATGTACAGAACCAAAATTAGAAAAAAGTTGTCTCTGTCCAAATATTTATGGACCTAACTGTATACTACATGATGTCTACTATTCACTTTCGGGGTGATGATTGACCTCCAAGGTTATTCCTCTTTATATTTTTATTTTATTTTATTGTAGTATCAACTCTCGGTAATTCTCTGTCATTTCCCCTACCTCTTCATATCTTAAATCATTCTTCAGACAGATTGAGGAAAATTAAGGAAAACATGCAACACAAACACTAACTTAATCAGTTTTAACTCGAAAAGATGCAGGCGAAAGAAGAGAAGAAGCAGGGCGCTAGGGTGGAGAAAAGAAGAGCTGCTCAGGAAGCAGCAAGTGCATCAGCCTCTGATCAAATGAATGCTAAACGTACAGGGAAAGAGTATGAAAACTTCTTCTTATTATTGTGAATGCTCAAGTCAAGTGTATTCAGTGCAGTGCGCCGTTACTGGTAAAGTATATTTACCTGCAGCCAAAGACACCAACAAGGTTGCCTGTTCAAAATACAATTCCCATATGGTGTGCAGGTGTCCAAATGGGAGCTTCACTAAAGGGATGCTGACAACTAGTGTACCAGGGGAACACATGGCTTCAAGAAAGTAGTTTTCACTGTCCATCTATTATATATACAGGATAAAGACGAACTTCGAGCTGGATGTAAGTTGCATCTGTTCTCTGCCCATCGAGGACATGTTTATATGTTGTGTGTCCCACAGCATGCACATGCCAACAATACAGACAGTTTCACATGCTAAAAATGCTTAGTTAATTTAGAGGAACTTTAGAGCATTTAGGCAAACTGAATATTGGATCAATGTTCAGTCTCTCCAGGTCCCACTGTAGTCAGTGAGCAGCCAAAATCAGCAGCACCAATTCAGTCACAAGCAAGCCAAAAAGAAGCCAAAATATAGTTTCTTTGCACACAGGTCACCAATTTTGCCCCAGAACTGACTCTCAGCACTCTGCAGCACACCTGTGGAGCCTGAGAACAATCAAGACTCATAACTGGAGATTCCATAGTGTGGAATGTCAGAATTCCAAACTATGTTAAACCAGTAGTTAATATCAAATGCCTCCCAGAGGTGACGATATCTGACATTGAGGCTAAATTGGATCTCATGGTTTATGATGAAGTATCTACCTTATTGCTGTATCTTGATACTAATGATATTTATTTACAGAAATCTGAGGTACTAAAGGGAAATTTAATTTCTCTGTGCACCAAAGCAAAAAGAAAATGTTGGAATTTAATTGTATCTGGACCCATGCCAATATTACATAGAGGGTATGTGATTTATAGCAGACTGCGATTCCTTCACTGTTGGCTATGAATCTGGTGTGCAAATAAAAGCATAGCCTTTGTGAACAACTGGTATGATTTTTGGGAAAGATCTGAATTTTTCAAGAGAGGTGGTATTTATCTCAACTGGAGGAGATCTTTTGTTGTATCCCAAAAAATGGCAGCAAGACTGCCTGGCGGACTGATCAGAGCACTATTCAGACCTCAGTCTTGAGATCTTAAATTACAGGCTGCTACTTATCCCACATGTTACTATCCTTGCTATGGGGCATCTTATAAATTTAGTCTCAATGCAAACCTTAAATTACACAATAACCAAAAAATAAGGTGTATAATTAGATCAGGGGTCTCTAAAGTACAGCCCACGGGATATGATTTTATCCAGCCCGCGGAAGAATTGTGCATAAATGCGCCAATTGGACTAATTTTCCAATGAGAATCCGCAAAAAAAGCCGAGTATATTTGGCGACATACATTCGGCAACGTAAATTCATTGAATTCTGCAACCAGCTATAGTCAGTTCCCAGTGCAATTTGCCAGCATGCTGGAGCCGAGTTTATTCGGCGACGTTCATTCATTGAACGTCGCAACCGGCTATAGTCGCTTCCCAGTGCAATTTTCCAGCATGCTGGAGCTGATCAGTCAGTGCCATACATTCGTTTAGCAGCCAGCTCATGACCACCGCCACTGCACTAGACTAGCCTGCAAGCATCAGCGTTTACCTCTGTGTGCTTGCATGAAGCCAGTTCAAGCACAGTTGGATCAGTGATTTACTGAATTTCATCAATGGTGTCAGTTGCACCGTGTACATATTGTTCCAGTAGTTCTTTTTAATAGTTTTTACAGTTCATTGGCAGTGTGTAAAATGATCAGTGTTGCAGTAATTGTGATGCTCTTTGCATCTTTGCATAAAAAAAAAATGTGTTCCATTAAAATTTCACTTTTTTTTTGTGAATTGTGACATTTACATAAAAAGTGCAGCAAAAAAGTATTTGGCGTCCAGGGGTGCATTAATCCCCAAGTATGTGGCAGTTTATGATTCAGTATTAAATAAAGTTGTGAATAATATAATTGTATACTTTGGGTTATTTCTTTGTACTTGTTCGGCCTCGATTGACAGTGTCAATTCGTGGCATTGTGACTAATCTTTAAATTGAATCTGGGAGTTCGTTGCTAGTCGTTACAGTTAATTGTCCATAAGAGTACTTGCAGTGATGCAGTGCAATACTCAATTTTTAATTGCATAAATGTATATTTAAAGGTGTGTATTCACTTATTCACATATTTGCTTGTACGGAGTTCTTGTACATGGATGGGAAAAAGAAAAAAGCTGATCATGAATGTCGTGTGTTTAATGAAGAATGGTGCGTAAAATACTTCTTCATACAATCGAAATCAAAGGATAAAGCCATATGTCTCATTTGTAAAGACACTGTTGCAGTGTTGAAAGAATACAATATACACCGCCACTATGAAACAAAACATGCTTTAACGTTTTTGCAATTTAAAGAAAAGGAGCTCTCAGATAAATTTGAATCATTATGTCGTCTTTAATATACGATAATTTAATCTCACATACCCTGTAATTAGTTTATAAAATTTTCTGCTTTCAATAAAACTCATATATCTAGAGTTATTTATCTTTTTTTTTTACTACGGCCCACTGAAAAGTGCTGAAGTAATCAATGTGGCCCTTGTGAAATAGACCAAGAGATAAAACGAAATCCTCCACCAATGGCACCTGTAATAGTAATCTCATTCAAATAAAAACAAAAAATATATATCATTAGTTCAAAAAAAAATCATTGCAGTTTTAAATACTGCATTTTAAACATCACTGTCTTGGAAGTAAAGCTGCTTTGGTATATTATATTATACTAGCCAACCCGCGGCGTACCATACGCCGCATAATCAGGCCGCTTTTTTAATGATTTTTAAGCACAGGGAAAAAATTAACATTTGAAAAATCCGGAGGAGAGAGGAAGGACGTTCATGGGCGGTGTGAAGCCTCGCGAAGCATCAACACGTTTGAAGCAATTGTGTCGGAAATCGTATTGAAGCTTCGAAGCATTTGACACTCGCCTCTCTCGTGACACCTCCTGGCCATTTTCATTAACGTTACAGAAAGTTATGATACACTTTAATGACGTCTGTTAAAAGTCGTATTGCTTTTATTTTTTCGTAGCTACAGACTGACAACGAAGAGAAGGGTTCGTCAGCAGCTTCTAGTGTCTGATGTCTAAAAAATATAAATATAACTAATGCCGACAGGCAGAATGCACTATACGATAGCAAGAGTTAAACAAAATAAGACGCCTCACCTCATGCATTCCCGGCTCTTTCAATTAGTATTTACTTTTGTACTGTATCATTATAATCGCTCGTTATTAGTATTATAATTAACCCTGATCTTTTCTTGAGATCACATTTAATAGCCTTAAATGTTTTGTTTGGTCTGTCTTAATTAAAACGGAGTAGACAGAAAATAAAGGTTTATCCCTGTACTTTGCCATGATATAGGTAAGGACATTTGAGAAAGAAAATGTGAAATCCTTAAATCACAGATGTCATTATTCGATCAAGTATTAAAAACACAGTGTCGAAACCTTAGTATAGAACGGCCCATCACTGTTTGCGATTCTGGCCGCTTTTCGCGTACTGAGTTGTTTGGGAGTCACAGTTGAGAAACAGTTTTTTAATGTCTTTTAAGCACAGGGGAAAAAATGAACATGTGGCCTGGTGCATTGTGGAAGATTGTGGGTTCACTTCCCGGTTTGTCCCTGTGTGGATAGCAAATTATACGCGACAAACAAACTGTTTTACACGCTGCAAACCAATCCGCGCCGCTTTTTCAATGTTTTTTAATCCTTCGAGTTGCTAATTAACTAACTAACACCCACCCACTCAGCTTGTGTGAAAAAAATGCACCTGTTCTTTTATCAAAGACTTGGTGATCATGTTTTGTAGACTCAATATATATTGGCTTTTCACTCAGCGCGAGGGCGCGCATTCATCTGGGATTATTACATCTTGCTAGACTAATCTGCTACACGGCTGCGTTTGAAAAACCGACTTATCCCGGATGAGTTTCACCGGCATTAATGATTAGGAATCTGGTTGGAACAAAACTCTGCAGCCACAGGGGTTCACCAGGACCGAGTTTGGCAAACACTGCTGAACAGAGACGAAACCGACTCAGGTGAGGAGTGGGGGCGGGCAAAGTAGTTGGAGCTATTGATTATTCAGTGTTGTTTGCCTGGGTGTCTGATGTGCTCAACAGGATTATAAATAAAAGGAAAACAATGTGAAGGCAATGTCACAGGTGATCCTGTGGTATGTGTGTGTGTGTGTGTGTGTGTGCGTGCGTGCGCGCGCGCGCGCGGCTCTCTTTCGCGCTGCCTCTGTGTGAACCAAGATTCCACTGAGGTTGACTAATGAAAAGTCAACGTAGCTCAGAGCTGCAAGTGGAATGTGGCACAGACAAACAGATATGACGGCATGTTTTTCGAGGCGGGCGTTGCCTCTGTGTGTGTGTGTGTGTGTGTGTGCGCGCGCGGCTCTCTCTCTCGCGCTGCCTGTGTGTGCCTCTGTCTCTCTTTCGCGCTGCCTCTGTGTGAACCAAGATTCCACTGAGGTTGACTAATGAAAAGTCAATGTAGCTTAGAGCTGCAAGTGGAATGTGGCACAGACAAACAGAAATGACGGCATGTTTTTCGAGGCGTCGCGTCCGAGTTGGTGGGCGTGGCTGTGATTTTTTCGTCGTATCCAATGGTCTAAGAGTTGGTGGGCGTGGCTCCTTCCTGCGTGCGCCATTGGCGTCTTACTTGTCGGCGGTTTAGTGAATCCACGCCCCTTCCGGCGTGCTTTCCATGGTCGGCTACTTGTTTCCTGGCTTAGTGAATTATATTATATTATATTATATTATATTATATTATATTATATTATATTATATTATATTATATTATGTACAAAATATGATTTGTGTCTTTGCAGTGAAACCTGGCTTAGTAAATCCGACACTTTTCCTCAAGCTGAGGTTTAACCAAATAGATACACATTCCTCCATAAATCTAAAGATACTGGTCGAGAAGGTGGCCTTTGAATAATTCATTGTAATAAGATGCAAACAAGCTTCTAAAAATCTAGGCAAATTCACATCCTTTGACGCACTCATTTTAAATAATAAAAATAATTCCAGCACAATCATAGTGCTAGTCTACAGACTATGTTCTTTATTCATGACTGAATTTGGCAATTTTTTTATCTGATTTGGCTATAAATTTTGATCGTATTGATGGGGGATTTTAATGTACACATTGATGTGGTAGATGACACTTTAGGCAAATGTTTTAAGTATTTGTTAAATTCAGTAGAATTTTGTCAGCTTGTCAATGGCCCAACTCATAATAATAGCCATACATTACATTTAATTATTACTCATAGAGTTGAAATTCAAAATTTAAATATTACTGTATTAAATTAGATTATTTCTGATCACTACTTAATTTGATTTGGTTCTGCCCTTGCCAATGCATTCATATATTAAAACAAAAATATTACATTAAAAGACAGTGCAACATCTAGATTGTATCTCTGCCTCAAAATGTAAAAGTGCAATTGTGGAAAACAACATATATCAGCTAACATCAAATTATAATATGACCTTGAGAGAGCTTTGGACACAGTGGCTCCCCTTTAAACTAAAGTGATGAAAGCACATAGAAATTCACCCTAGTTTAAAGAGAGCACTAGAGCTCTCATATTAGAGTGTCAACAACTGGATGCTAGAAGGAGAACAACAAAGCTGTAGGTCTTTTGAATTGCAAGGACAGAGAGTGATAAAAAAAAATATAAAAAAACGTTCTCTTTAAAGCCAGCTGAGACTACTATTCAAAAATAATAGGTAACAACAATATCCTTGTGTACTGTTTAGAAAAGTGCCTACTTTAACAAATGGGAATTCAAAACTACAGTGCAAAATACCAACAGACATTAGCATTGCAGACTTTATGAACGTCTTTAATAAGAAAATGGAAAATATAAAATCCCAGAACTGAACATCACATTGCAAACCTCACACTAGCTTGGCAAACTCTGTCTCACCTTGCATACACCACTTTAGAAATTTTAATCCTGTAACAAAACATGATGTCTTAACTTTAATTTCTAAAATGAAACCTACTACTTGTTCCCATCTTCACTGCCATCAAAACTAGTAAAATGTTCAATGTATGTTCTTGCAGAACTAATTCTTAGCATTATTAAAAGCTCATTATTGCATGGTACCTGATACACTAAGTGTCAGTTGTCAAACCATAACTTAAAAAGTCAGACCTAAACCCACATATCTAATAATTATAGACCCATTTCAAATTTAGCCTTTCTCTCTGAAATACTTAAAAAATTAGTCACCAATCAGCTTCAGTCTCACCTTACACATTTATTTCAGAAATTCCAGTCTGGCTTCCACACTTGTCATTGTACTGAAACGGAACTAACACATGTTGTAAATGACATTTTGATATCCACTAATGAAGGAGATTCCACTGTGATTATGTTGTTAGATTTAAGCACAAAGTTTGATACCATCAACCATTCTATTTTGCTACACAGGCAGGAAACTAACATTGGGTTTACAAGCAATGTCCTTTCCTGGTTTAGTTCTTATTTATCAAATCAATTCCAGTGCATACTGAAATGTGCTTACAGTACTCCATCATCCTACACAGAAATGAGATATGGTGTCTTGCAGGACTCAGTACTGAGCCCTTAACTGTTTCCACTTTATATGGCTTCACTGGGATCTACCCTTAGAAAACATAGCGTGAATTACACTCATAAGCAGATGACACTCAGTCATACTTTACTTTTAGACCAAATGATGCTTCTCCAATGTTTTTCTTTCATTAGATGTGTCAGTGAGTTAAATGAGTGGATGAATGAGAACTACATGTTTTTGAACACAGATAAAACGGAAATGTTAATTATTGAAGGGAACGATACTGATTAGAACAATATTTTGTCATTATTTACCTCAGTTGGAATCATCACTAGTTTGACTGAATTAGACCACAATATAGGCATCATCTTTGTCTCTAGTATGTCATTTAAAGTGCACATTACAAAACTCTCCAAAATATGTTTTTTCCATCTTAAAAATGTTGGAAAATTAAGGCAGTTTCTAAATATGCAGGATAATGAGAAATTAATTCATGCATTTGTTTCTAGTAAGACTGAGTACTGTAATGTGGTGTTCATTGAATTTTTGAAATTTTTCTTTATATAGTTTTCAGTAAATTCAAAGTGCTGCTGCAAGAATTTTTACAAGAACAAGAAAAGCTGAATACATAATAGGTTAGGTTGGGGAGCATGCACTGTTACCGCGCATTACCGAACCCACCACATGATAAAACAGCTTGGGATCCTGGTTAGCAACCCTCCAGGCAGACATGTAGTCCAATCCCACTCTCCAGAAATGATGCTCTGTATGACTCAGCCAGGTGTTACGTGGGTGTCCCCTTGGCCTGGTCCAGCCACTTGTGTCCTCAACCCTTGGGGAACTGCGCCACATGGCTGTAGTGCCGTAACTGACACTCCCTCACAATGCAGGAAATGTGCCTCATTCGGGACTCCAGTTCTCAGATACTTACACTGGTTCCTGGTTAAGGTTAGGGCAGGTTTAAAATCCTCCTTTTAACATATAAAGCCGTAAATGGCCAAGGTCCTGCTTACTTATCTGAGTTTACCATAACTTACAAACCAGAGTGCATATTAAGATCTCAAGATGCCAGTGTTCTTATGAATCCAAGCATTAATAAGATTACAGTGGGAGGTCAAGGTTTAAGTGACAGAGCCCTGAAACTGTGGAATGGTCTGTGTGATAAGTGGTCCATGGTGTG
This sequence comes from Erpetoichthys calabaricus, assembly GCF_900747795.2. Lineage (NCBI taxonomy): Eukaryota > Metazoa > Chordata > Cladistia > Polypteriformes > Polypteridae > Erpetoichthys > Erpetoichthys calabaricus. The sequence goes on from NC_041394.2 coordinate 165,000,251, forward strand.
GTACAGATTTTAAATAAATAATTTAGTTCTAAGAGCATGCAGGCTCAGTTTAGGTGCAGGTATGTGCATGATGAAGCTGCCCCAGGGTTGATTGTTCGTACCAGTGTTGGTATGATCGCACACTCACATTAAGATGTGAGTGAAACAGTCAGGTGCGGCATTCATACCTTGCAATGGGCAGAGGGTCACATCTGAACCCAATCAAGCCGAAATAAGATGAGCCTGCATGGTTGAGAGGGACAGAAACAGAACAAAAAAGAGAACTCTGAAAAGAGAGAGATGAAGGAAGGAAGGAAGGACGGACAAAGATTGCAGAAAGTGGAAAAAGTCAGTGTGTGGTAGGGCAGATGCAGGAAACTGGGGTAAAAAACCCAGAGGAAGAGCGTAGGGCAGACACTCAAATGGGCTGAAAAGGGTCAATTCATCTGAGCATTTTTAGGTAGCTGGAGTTATGCATTGCTCAAGCATAATCCTGCGTAACACTGAGGAATGGCAATGGGAGTTGCAGAAGACAGGCTTGGCACAGTACCCTGCCGGGGCCCTCCGATGGCAGTAGGGACCCGAGCCTATAATAAACGGTTGGCTGTACCTATCAGTAGGATGTCTGCTCACGTTGCTGAATCCAAAGAGGGTAAGCCGTGGAGAAGTCAGCTTTTAGAAGGAGGCACCAGAGCTTGCCATGGATTGTAACCTCATTTCATTGGGCATATTATGGACATTTTAACCTCCGCTGATTTGCACCAGTTTTATGGTTTATTTATTTGTTTATTTAATTGTAGAACTACACTGCACTTAAATTTGAACACTGGGTTTTTGATTTTTTGTGTCCTCATTTGCCCAGCTCATCTTGGTCTATGACTATTAACAATTTCAGGTCCAAGAGGCTACCAGAAGCAACTAAGGAATGTGGAGCTGACCCGGACCATCACAGTCTGCCTGCTGCTGTAAGACATGCCCCTTCAGTCTCAGCTTTTAAATCCAGGGTGAAGACTTACTATTTCAGTTTAGCATAATCTGAATAGGGCTGCTGATTAGCCGTGCATACTGCACCTCTGTGGTTAGTCATTAGTATTAAAATATAAGTAATATGATGTTTATAAACTGTTTACTAACGCTCACCTATTCTGTTCCTCTTTTCAGTACTCACAAGTAGCACTCGGTGCCACTGCTCTTCTGCAAAATTGTTTGTCTGCCTATGAAAAAGTTATCTCTGATAAAGGAACACTGGAATCATCGGGTAGATAGATAGATAGATAGATAGATAGATACTTTATTAATCCCAAGGGGAAATTCACATACTCCAGCAGCAGCATACTGATACAAAAAACAATATTAAATTAAAGAATAATAAAAATGTAGGTAAAAACAGACAATAACTTTGAATAATGTTAACGTTTAAACCCCCCAAGGGGGGTGGAATTGAAGAGTCGCATAGTTTGGGGGAGGAACGATCTCCTCAGTCTGTCAGTGGAGCAGGACAGTGACAGCAGTCTGTCGCTGAAGCTGCTCCTCTGTCTGGAGATGACACTGTTTAGTGGATGTAGTGGATTCTCCATAATTGATAGGAGCCTGCTGAGCGCCCGTTGCTCTGCCACGGATGTCAAACTGTCCAGCTCCATGCCTACAATAGAGCCTGCCTTCCTCACCAGTTTGTCCAGGCGTGAGGCGTCCTTCTTCTTTATGCTGCCTCCCCAGCACACCACCGCGTAGAAGAGGGCACTCGCCACAACCATCTGATAGAACATCTGCAGCATCTTATTGCGGATGTTGAAGGACGCCAGTCTTCTAAGGAAGTATAGCCGGCTCTGTCCTCTCTTGCACAGAGAATCAGTTGGGTCCTTTCGTCAGATTACCCAGGCCAACACTGACTCGGCTGTGGAATGGCCAGTAGGGGGAGGCGGCTTGTTGGCTGGGTTCTCCAGGATTCTGAATAAATCTGCATCCTCATATCTTATAGTTCTGTATTAGTGAGTGATATAATCTATTCTTATATTTTGCTTTGTAGTTTGTACTGTCATTGTATACATGAGGTGGAAATGACTATCTGGCTGAAGAGGATTATATGTGTTATGTGTTGTGTATTGTGTTTACCCAATTTTTTTGAAACCCATTGCATGCCCAACCTACCTGGAGAGGAATCTCTCTCTGAATGGATTTTCCCAAGATTTCTTCTATTTTTTCCCCTACAATAGTCTTTTTGGGAGTTTTTGCTTGTCTTCTTAAGGAGTCAAATCTGGGGGGCTTTCAAAAAACAGGGCCTGTTAAAGCCCATTGCAGCACTCCTTCTGAGATTTTGGGCTATACAAGAAATAAATTGTTGTTATTGTTACATATTGGCCTACTGGACAGGCAAGGGAACACCATTAATCCCATTCAGGATACAAGTCCATCCCCGCCTTATCTGATATAATGAAAGTGTAGAACAGGAAAAACAGAAGTTTCTGCAAACCGTATTAATGCTACGTCCACTTTCAAAGTGCATAACTAATTGCAAAATGTCAGGTGGCATCACAATGAAAATAATTTTTGCCCAGTTCTCACCAATTTTCTCTGGGAAAACCCTCTTGCTTTTCTTATTTTACTCCATACCATGATAATACTTTAATACTAAGATTATATTTTACACTAACACATTCCAGCTGCTTTATTATTCTGGACTAATAACACAATTTAATCAGACTCATTCTACTTTATTTAAGATTGAATTACCAGATTGCAAACAAAGCAAACAGCAGAACACAAGTGTCAGGGTTCTCCATCTTTGTACGTATAGTAGTTATTATACCTGGATAATTTAAAATGCAATGTCAATACAAAAAAATCTTGAGGATTACTTATTTTAATTGCTCTGGTTTCTGCATAATTAAACAGAGTTGCCACGTGTACAGTGAAGTAATTATCAGATGCTTGACAGGAGTCCAATACAGACAACATTAACGTCCTTTGATATCACTTGGAGAAAGAGGAGGACCAGGCATTCTGGCCAGGAAGATTATGGAGGATGATTTATTACCAACATAGGAAGCCAGAGTGGACCAACAAACAAATTGACCAGCGACAGCGAGAAATAACATTGTGCCCGGCCAGTATGATATAACAGATGGACCAACAGAAGCCAAGAATTGAGAGTTGTTCCATCCCTCATATGCCAGGAGGCAATGGTCCTCATATGACAACCCAGCTGGGACACCCACAGAAGATGGAGTCCAGAAATGCAGCACATATCAACAGACAGCACTGTCTGGGGAGGACCTCCCTACTTTCTTTATGGGTCGGAAGTGCTTCCTGGAAGACTTGACGTGGCACCGGAATCATTCCTGGGTCCAGCTTAAAATCAGCCTGCTGCCTCACATCAGGGAGTTGGGAGGCAGCTTGCAACACTCAGCAAAGGTAGTAAGGAGGAAGATTTGTGGATTTATTGTACAATTGTGTCTGATTTCTGGAGATGTGTTTATAAAAGGTGCTTTGTGTAAATAATACCCTAGATTTTATCACTAAATATGTTAGAGATTACTGTATTTTGGGTTTGGAGCTCAGTGGCATCCCCTTGTGCTCACACACTCCAATGAACATAGTTGGAACATCTTAATGAGTACTGTAAAACCGCATTCAATCTATCAAGCAGTGTCTAAAACTACACATTGGAAATTAATGTTTTGCAGAAATAAATGGTTTATTGATTTAAATCTAGTAAACATATCCTCATTACAAACTACTTAAAGGATATAAATGGCATGTATGCACAAAAATGGTGCATACACCCGTTTCCAGGCTCACGTCAAGATGTATAAAAACTAAACTTGGCGTAATGCCATGTTTAGGCATGGAGCTGGACAGTTTGACATCTGTGGCAGAGCGATGGGCACTGAGCAGGCTCCTGTCAATCTTGGAGAATCCACCACATCCACTGAACAGTATTTCCAGACAGAGGAGCAGTTTCAGCGACAGACTGCTGTCACTGTCCTGCTCCAATGACAGACTGAGGAGATCGTTCCTCCCCCACACTATGCAACTCTTCAATTCCACCCGGGGGGGTAAACGTTAACATTATACAAAGATATTGTCTGTCTGTATACCTGCATTGTTATCGCCCTTTAATTTAATATTGTCTTTATCATTATGCTGCTGCTGGAGTATGTGAATTTCCCCTTGGGATTAATAAAGTATCTATCTATCTATCTATCTATCTATCTATCTATCTATCTATCTATCTATCTATCTATCTATCTATCTATCTATCTATCTATCTATCTATCTATCTATCTATCTATCTATCTATCTATCTATGCCATGCACATTTTCACGGCAGCCTCAGACCATGCGTAAGCACGTTTCTGCTTGGTTTTGTAAACGGGCAGAAAAATGGGCCGCATGACGTGGGCTTTATCAAATACACCAAATACATGGAATGGCTGAACTATTCCAACTACAATGGCTGCTTTAGCATTGTTAGAAGACTTTGCAAATGTAAGAATTAAAAGAGAGTGCCTATTTAGAGATCATGCTGATTTTTTGTCCCATGATGATGACTGGCTTTTAAGTTAATTTACATTTCCAACAGCTGTCCTCTTGGGGTTCTGTGCTGAACTGGGGCAGCTTTAGCAAGGTAGACTTTGAGGAATTGTGCTCTACCTGCTCCTTTGCAAGTTCTGTCCACCCTCGGGTTTTTAGCCACAGGAGCTTTTCAAAATGAACTGGCTGGTTGAACAGGTATTTCTCAGTCATCACTGAGTCAAGTCATGATAGCTGTATGGGATGGTATTATCTGCTTATCATCCAGATATATAAGATTTCCTTACACTGTGGTTGAACAGGCAAATATCAAGGCACAATTAGCAGCAACGATCAGTTTTCCGAATATAATCAGAGCAGTTGACTGCATGCACATTGCTATAAAGGCGCCTTCAGAGAATTAATTTGCTTATGTAAATAGAAAGTATTTCCACTCTATTAATGTGAAAATTATCTGTGATGTGAAAATGCATCTCATTAATGTTGTGGCTAGATATACAAGTGCCAATAATTATAGTAGATCCCTGCTCAAATGGTGTGAGCCCCAGAATTCCGCTTCCTCCTCCAGTGGTATTGACACTCAGATGATGGGTGCAATTCCTCTTTTCACGTCGACTTTCTTACCTAACTATTTCTTTTGTTTGTTGGCCACTGTGTAACTTTCTGAACTTGAACTTTTGAGTGCCTCTGCCACACTGTGCCACTCTATCAATTCCTTTTGTTGCTTATACCACTGCTTAAGTCACCAAATAGTTTTTCTTTGCCTCCACTTCACTGAGCATTACCTCCATTTTGCATTTGCTGAAATTCCTCTTTTTATATGTGATTTTGTCTTTTAACAAAACACTGAACAGAAAGGGCTATTTATATTGATTTGCATATTCAAATATGTGAAATTATGGGATGAGTCAGGATGGGGCTGAAGGCTTGTGTATGTCCATTAAAATTCACATTGATTGGGATTTATAAAGGTAAAGTGTATAGATCTTTTTAGTTACTACAGTTCTGCACATCCCCCTTATTCTTAAATATCGATTGTAGTACACTTCTTCTCCACTCCTCAGGCATCCTCTCACTTTCCAATTAAACAATCTGGTTAAAAACTTCACTGTCATCTCTCCTAAACACTTTCATGCTTCCTCAGGTATGTCATCTGGACCAACAGCCTTCCTATTCTTCATTCTCTTAATAGCTGTCCTTATTTCCATCTTGCTAATCCGTTGCACTTCCAGATTCACTATCTCCACATCATCCAACCTTCTCTCTCTCTCTCTCTCTCTCTCTCATTCTCTTCATTTGTCAGTTTCTTAAAGTACTCTTCCAGCACGGCTCAGCACAGTCTCCTCGCTTGTGAGTATATTTCCATCTTTATCCTTTATCACCCTAATCTGCTGCACATTTTCCCCAGCTTGGTCACTGTGTTTAGCCAATTGGTACAGGTCCTTTTCTCCCTTCTTAGTGTCCAACCTCTCATACAACTCATTGTACACCTTTTCTTTAGTCTTCACCACCTCTCTCTTTACCTTACTCTTTATCTCCTTGTACTCCTATCTACTTTCTGCATCTCTCTGACTAACCCACTTCATTTTCACCAACCTCTACCTCTATATACTCTGCTGTACTTCCCCATTTCACCACCAGGTTTCCTTTACATTACACTCCTCCAGCTACCTTCACTATTTCCATGAGCACTGAACTTTGCCAATAGGTTTACAGACTTGGTAGATAATATCCTTTCAGGTACAAACTCTAATATCTCTAAAAGGGCTGAATTTTTAGAATAGTTCTTTAGTGCATGTATGCAAAATTCCACTGGAGCAAGCTCCAAGTTGAATAGTGGCTACCCTTGGTTAGTTGTTCAAGAGTCAATGCTAACTGTGGAGGTGAGTCTTACCACTTAAAGCCGACATTTTTCAACTTTCTGCACAAGCTCCCAATCTTTCTCTGCCAGAAACATACTTTTCTTGTAATACTTTATCTGTTCCAAGGGGGAAATTTAGCTTTTTATGGAAGCTTAATAAATAAATAAATAAATATAACAAACAACAGCAACCCCTCTCAAATACACACCAAAATTACTAAAAAGAAAGAAAACCTCTGACTTGGCCAAAGATAAAAATAGCAGTCACAGTGAGGCCTTATAAAGGTGTATTACAGTTAGTATAAAGGGGTTCCTATTACATTCCTTGACAAACTTCTGATGAATAATTTGTTGGCTGAAACTATGACCCAAAAGACATTTCCAAGTCATAATTAAAGTGGCTTCATCCCATCAGTCTGTCACCGGCATGTCATTGTACTGGACCCTCTTACTTAACCTTGTGAGCGGTGAGCTCACCTGGCTGCTCCATATTATGTCATTCACCCAGCCATAGGGTACTTGTCATCAACCTCCCCTGCTAGACATGGTTTTAAGTCTGGATTTAAGTATACCTGTTTCAGCCAAAGTTTTTCTTTGATTTATTGAAGACATCATGAGGGTTAATAATGGATTATTCTTTGTCTGGCACTTCCACTTAGGTTACTTTTACATGGGTCACTCAATATAAGAAGCACATATCTTCAGATTACATAGCTCTGAGGATCATTGAAGCACACAAGCCACCCTAAAAGGTCATGTTTAAAGGCCTAGGAAGGTACAATATTTTAAAATCAATTTCAGTGTTTACAGTACTGTTGATCAAATTGAAATTTAGTTTAAATAAATATTGCTATTAACCTATTTATGGACAAGCTCATGGGTGTATCTCATAAAGTTAATATGAATATATTGAAAGTTTGATTTCAGATGTTTTTGTAGACATTTAAAGAATAAAATGTAAGCTGTTCAATGGAGAATTCAGTAATGATATACTTTCACAATCTTTTTAATAACACAGATTTCTAAAAAAGTACATTAGTTAAATATCTGTTCATCTATCCATTTTCTGGAAGCTTGAATTTCACATGGAGTTGAGCACAAGCCTTAACACATATCATAAGAAATCCTAGAGAACACTCATACAAAAATTTGGAAAATAATCAGACTACAGTACATGGTTAGTAGCCAAGATTTAAATTTGTCTCTCTGAAACCGCACACTTTTAATAATAAAGGTGCCAGAGTGGTTCTTCAAAGCATAGGGGAACCATTTTTGGTTTCCACAAGACCAGTCCACATGGAGGTTCTACAAAGAACCTGTATTTATTTAGATCATTAACAGGCTCCATACAGTAAAAAAACATGAATAGATAACAGATTTGTGAAATGCCAGTTACTCTTGATTTCAAAAGAACTCTTGCTGCATACATATAGTAACACAGCCTATGTTCAGGTTTTTTTAATCTCTTAGTGTCTGCTATGTAGCCTACTATACTTTAAAGATGTCATCTTTTTCCACATATTAGGCAGTTTTTTCAAAGCACAAAGTACCAAGTTCACAGGAAAAGAACCCGTACCAAAGTGGTGCTTTGTCAAGCAATGGTGCTGCAAGGAACCACACAACCCAGTAAAGAACCATAAAGTGCCATTAAATAACATTATTTTTAAGAGTGCAGGGCAGCATTCCCAGCAACCTTGCTGAATTAATGATATCACTCCCATTTAAATTCTATTCATCTACCTATTTTCTGAATCTGCAACTTCTGATACAAATACCTGAACCAGCCAATCCAGGTGGAACTCCAGGCCATTGAAGTGCACATATAAATATACCCCCACCCCCATTTTATATTTACCATTTAACCTAACATTAATATTTTTAGGCTATAGTAGGAGACACCTGTGAGACAGCCAGTGTGCAGGCCATGATGTAAAACGCAGCTGCCTCATGCACTAAGGACCAGCAGTAACATACTTTTTTGCTGCCCCATATTTAAAAAAAAATTGTTTAAAAAATTTCTACAATGTGTTCACATGTACATAATGACAAATTCTGTGTAACATTAGATTGACGTTAACTGCAAATACTGTATATTTAGCTTTTGTTAGTCATGACGACTGATGAAATAAACCGATTGGTGTAAATAATTAATAATCATGACAGCAGAATACACTGTTTTAGTTATTTATTAAACAGTAATCTGAGATAACCTCTTTTCTGAAAAATATGATAGTTATCTGGAATAGGTGATATCAATTGCATGTTCAAAAAAGTAATTTGTTTTGAACATAAATTAGACTGTCAGGGAAAAGAAACAAAGTTACTGCAGGACTTAAAGAGTATATGGAACTAAGTAAGGTCATAAATGGATTGGATGCATTTTTAACCAGGTGAATGAGAAGAAAGAAGCATGACCAAGAAAAGGATTTACTGTAAACAGCCAGGCTGTGTATAAGAGACAGAGAAAAAGGGTCCTCTATTTAGAGTGAGATATCAGCAAACGAACACCAGCACCATATTTCAGAGGCTGGAGTTATTGTGAAAGGGATAGGTTTTGTGGTGTACTGGTTAAGGCTTTGGACTTCAAATCCTGTGGTTTTTGGGTTCAACTCCCACTACTGACACTGCATGACGATGAGAAAGTCATATTTCCAGCCTGTGCTCTAATTGGAAGAACAAAAGAAATATAAGCAATGGTATCTCAAATGTTGTAAGGTGCACTGGATAAAGGCATGATTTTTTTTTTAATTACACTATGCCATTCTTCTCACACAGGAGAGGCTTTATCTATTGTGATAAACATATTATTAGCAAGAATAACTACTCCCATTTTTAAATTTTTTTAAATTTTCATCACCATATTGCTCTGTTGAAGCTAAACATTCTCAAATTAGGAGTTCAAATTCTATGGTTTTGGGTTCAAATCTCACTACTTTATTTGTGCCATGAATTATTGTACTCAAATAAAAAAAAAGAAAACAAATTAGACTTAGATTTGCACTCCTCAGTGAAATGTAATCTCTTCATTTATTGCATTTTTTTAAATCAAAAAATATAATCATTTATAATTAAAAAGTGAAAATTAAAACTCACACTTGAAATCAGGGTGCATCAAATTATTTACGAAAATCTGAATTAAGTGCATACAGATGACTTTTAACAACAATATAAGTTTAGTTGAAGTATAAGTTTTGTTCAAACATTCTACTCTTATTTACAATTACTGGCTTGACATTTGACATTCTGAAGGTTGTGTTAGATGTTGAATTGCATTTTACTATGTCCTATAAATGCTGTATTAGCGCATACACACACACATAAATACTAATCTCTGTCACATTAAACACCTTATTTATATTTAATTTGCACAATTAGAATCCCACCTTTCCTAGCTTTAGAAAAAATGAATGAAATAAGTTTACCAGGCACAATAGTTTTGTGTTTCTGTTAATCTTTGTAAATTCCTGGCAATCATACATTTAAAAATGTACACTACTGTAACAGAATGATCATTTACTAATTCTTCTTGAGGCTCTAACTGTGTTAACGATTAAACAAATCAGAAATTTAAAATAGCTTAATTTTATCATGCAAACACATATGCATTATATATACAAAAGCACAGCATAAGGTCAAATATGACAGTAGGATAGTACTCACACAGTGAAATGATAGAGGAAACATTTAAGTCCACTCGGTCTCTCTAGAAAGTTGTAAACATCCCCCTGCATGCTAGTTTTGGTAAGGTATGGGTGTTGATGGTGTTTTGGAGAAGCTATCTTGTGGACCTCACTTCCCAACAAAGGTTGTTTGATGATCTGGAAGGCTGGGTCCTTTGTATCCTCTGTAGAATTACAAGGAATGCCTGATCCATTATTCACCACTGAGTCCTGTTCCAATGAAACTGGAGAATGCTGCATTCTGTTATTTATGTCCCGCTGAGTCTCAGTGCTTGACAGTGACTTTGAACGCCCATTCGATCTGGCTGTTTTAAATTTACAGGTTTTCTGATCCTGATCATCACTTCCAGTGTTGCACATATTAAACAAGGGGTAATCACCATCATCATTACTGATATGAGACATTGTACAATAGGCAGGGTAATGAAATGATTCACCTTTGTGGTTGTTTTGTATTGCTTATCTGTAAATATAAAAAGTTCAGAAGACAAGTATCAGGTACAGTTTACTGGTAAATTAATATACTGAAAATGCAAAATAATACTGATGATGAATTATTTTTTTGGTTTAGTGGATAAAAAAGTTTTTATATGGTTGTGTCTTTCAAAGCCTAACTTCATACATACATGGTAGATTGGTAAAAACACAGTTTTAGCAAGAGAGTTGGTAGAAGACTCTGCTACATACAGTATTTATTAAACAGATTTGAAAATTAATGTGTCGATATACCTGGGTTTGCTTCCCGGGTCCTCCCTGCGTGGAGTTTGCATGTTCTCCCCGTGTCTGCGTGGGTTTCCTCCGGGGGCTCCGGTTTCCTCCCACAGTCCAAAGACATGCAGGTTAGGTGAATTGGCGATTCTAAATTGGCCCTAGTGTGTGCTTGGTGTGTGGGTGTGTTTGTGTGTGTCCTGCGGTGGGTTGGCACCCTGCCCGGGACTGGTTCCTGCCTTGTGACCTGTGTTGGCTGGGATTGGCTCCGGCAGACCCCCGTGACCCTGTGTTTGGATTCAGCGGGTTGGATAATGGATGGATGGATGTGTCGATATAAAGTTGGGCTTGCTTAATCCAGTTTAGAGTCATGGGGAGCTGGACCCAATCCCAGCAACAATTAACTTAAATCATACATCTACACTCATCTTTAGGATATGGAAAGAAAGCCTGAGTACCCAGAAAAACCATTTGCAAAGAAATTTTAACCCAGAACTAAGGAGCTGTGAGGTGGCATTAGTGACAAATGCACCAACATGTCACCTGTTTAAGTTAGTTGGTATAGTTTAATAAAACATAAAAATAAATAAGAACATTATAATCTGCATTTTAAATGAATATTTAACTACTTATAAATCCATAGACTAGACAGAAAGTTACATGTTACTTAAACTTAAAAATCTTAAAATCTGACTTCTGTTGCAACACAAAGGCCATTATATATGCTCTTAATTTGTAGTCTCATTGTTTTCATAAAATAAACAGGAGGGTTTTAAAGAAGGTACATGTGTGTATTCTGTTCCTCGCTGTCTCACTTATTTATTTTGTTTTCTCTACAGGGAAGAAGAATCTCCACCTCCAGTGGACATTGGGTGATTTGATACGGTTGCTAAACATGCCTTCGAGGCAATGCGTAAAAAGCTTGGTTTAATCAGGTCAATGGAAGACTCAGAAGAAAAGAGAGACAGACTCTGCACTTGATCACAGGAGAAAGCGGTTCAGGTGAGGTTGAGGGTGAGGAGAGAGCATATGCCTTCTAACTTGTAGCCAGAGGGGGGTGCAGCTATTTAATTAGCCACTTGGCATAAACATTTTGCAGGAAGTACTTAAAAATTTTTTACTTTTCTTTTCTTTAGTCAAAAGTATTTTCAAAAAACGCCCAGATCACTAAAAACTAATTACAGATATAATATATTTAGAAAATAATGCATAATTGTATGCAACAAAAACAAAAAACATAGGGATCAGAGATTATCAAGAAAAAATTGACATTTTTATTCACTTCAGTAGGAGTAAATTGTTAACAGAATTTTCATCATGTGTATTTATTGTTGTCTTAAAGTCAAATATACATATCTTTGGATCCTCTTATTCAATGAGTCTTGCTTCAATCATTGTGTCTAGCTTGTATTAGCCTTCCAAATTACATTGTTTAGTAATCAAGTATTCAATACCCGCTTAACATCTATGGATGACAAGAGAGTTACAAGTAGTAATGTAAAAAGAGGTGTAATCAGAATATAAGTTTAATGTCACTGTGATCTGTACAAAAAATATTTTATAAATCCATTCACATGTACAGGCCAGGCCAAAGTTAGCACACGGGGGTTCTCAGCATTTAGAACTGCTAGGCAAGTATTTGAAAAGAGAAGGTACAACTACGAAAATGGGCATTGTACTATTTCTGTATGTTAGAGATGAAATTGAATCCTCTTCTTGCCTTGTTTGAAACCTAAGTATGGGCCTGCATGTGGAAAAAACAGTATAAAAGACTTGGACAGCAGCCAAATACTTTGAAACCAACAGACGGATGGGTGATAACATCATCCTTCCTGAAAATCCTTCCATCGCAGCGACAAAAAATGGCTGCGAAGATCCCACCTTGGCATGGTCTTGCTATGGCTTCCTTCATCTGTAATTCCGCGTAAATCATCATTAAAGAAAGCTAAGGTATTTTCTCTTATGTGATTTCTTACCGCCATATCACTATGGGAGAGATATCGCCTTTTAATATTATATCTCTATAGTTTTGGGTTACTTAAAATGCCGCAATTACAAAAGAACTTATTCCAACTAGGGAGCTATCGCCCCCTACAGGAAATAAATGGCATAGTCGGCATGATTGTGGCTAAATTCATAACCGTATTATATAAATAACATATCATATATATAAAATTATGCTTCTGATAATGATGGTATGGATGGTCTCGGTCAGATACTGAGTGTATCAGGATTGTTGCGCGCACTGTCATGGACTCCAGTGACCAAGTTATACTGCCTTAAATGCCTGGCCCTAACTGGAATGGGGATATTAATGAATCCTGTGAAAGTACAGAAGGCGGGCTTGTAACATGGGCCACAGTGCATGGGGCAATAATAAAAAAAAAACAGATAGCTGCTGGTGAGTTGTGGTAGCGTCTGCTAATTACATTATGCGAGTTGGACTTAAAAGTCCAAAGCATGATTATAAAATGTGGGAATAAAAGATGAAACTAAACCGGACACGATAAATTATAAAACAACAGTTTTAAACTTATAGACACAAGACTGGTTGTCCAGAGTAAAGTGAAATGGCACCCAAGTGGACAACACAGATTAATCAGATGTCGTACTAATGTCCCAAACCTGCGAGAAGGGTCCGGCTGCAGGTCGAAGACTCGGCCAGCCAAGCCCCCGGCCTTCCACACCTCCTGCCTTCCACAGTCTGTAGAAAGAGAAGGAGAAGAGCTGCTGTACAGTTTTTCCAATTCAAAAAAGAAAAGGAGCTGAAAACGTGTTCCGACACGGAACAATGGCACAACAGAACCAGGTATGGACTCACAGAATAAAAAGCTCAGTATATTTAAAGAAACTTTAGATCCATTAAACAAAACTAATGACATGTACGATTATATACTGTATAGTGTACAATATGAAAGGTATTTATGTTTGTCGTCGTCATTAACGTTTGTTAAATGTCTTATTTAACTTGATTTTTCTGTAGTTAATTTAGCTATTTATAAAAGCACAATAGCGTTTTCTGCCAAATTCGTATTACACTACATATTATTTTTGTCTTGATTTCCACAGTCACATTTCTCCATAAAGGCAGAGAATATAAAACCAACTTTGATTACATTGATTAAATATCAAAATGAACCTAAGTGCCCTCTTTATAAAAAGCAAAGAGACTACAGCATCCTGCTGCCTCGCCTTCTGAGTCATGAAGGCCACATTGTCAAGTATGCAGGTAATTATGCCAGTAGTGTATGCTTGCAAACAATACTGACGTTTAGATTTCTGAACTGGAACTTTTTTAAATACAGTTTAAAAAGCTGAACTAATCCTGCATTTTCCGTTAGTTGGAAGGTTTTACTATTTACAGATGTATCACTAGTGGCCATTTCCATTGTTGTTTTTGTTTAAAAGTCATTGTCAACAGTTTAGTGTATGTCAGTATTTAATATTTGTCTTTGATTACTTTTATTACCCCTTGTATTAGGGCCTTCCAAGTCAGATGAATAGCCATGACTGTGGAACTGTCATGTTGATGGTATGACCATTTCATATTGTAACTATATTTTTTTTGTATGTCTGTATTTAATGTTGTGTCCAGGTTTCCAAATGACCATTTTGTGGTTTCTCTGTATATCATCCTCGAGGCCCCCTTCAATTTTAACGAGGTGTGTCTCAACTTTAGTAGTTTCTTCTTTCATTGTAGCATTTGTAGAGGGAGGATTATATCTGGTTGCTGGTTCCCATTTTTGTCACCTTCTACAATTTGTGTTATGTTTATTTTATTTTATTATATTTGTATTTTTTTTTAATTTCAGCATACTGTCCCTAGTGGTTTTGAAGTTCCAGAAACGCCTAGCTTTCAAAATCCAGATATTTTAAATGTATGTTCATAATGGTTTGCATAAATATTTTTGTAACATTAAACTCCTTTTAACAACGTGACTCTGCTCAGTCGTCTTTAGAATGACATGCTGGCTTTGAGGAAGTGCTGGTGTAGAATGTTGCTTGAAAACTCCAGCCCCAGGGGGTAAATGAAATTTAAATTTCCTTTAATAACTTTAATTTATTTCTGCAGTAATATGGCAAATATACTTAGCCATATTGTAAATCAAAGACAGATAGTCTAAATGTTTACCATTATAAACTTAGTGCTTTTTTTGAAATCACTGAAGTAACTGCTCACATCAGTCTGAGTGAGCAAACGCCCTTCTAAATGAAGGCCAAGAATCAAACAAAAAACTAGAAGGTATATAAATAATGGACAGTCAGGACAGGGTCATTTTTTGTGCTTATTCATTTGGTTCTTTTAAACATTTCCTTAGGTAAATATTATTTTCTCTGTTTTCAGGTTTAGACTTTATTGAGCCATTAATGAGAAGACAGAAGATGAGTAAAGCCTTGCACTACATCTGAAATGAAAAACAAAATGTCTTGCTATTCTGTTCTATAGCACTGTGTTCATGCAGGTTTCAGATCTTTTCTTTTAGAAGAAAAGTCAGTCTCCCTTCTCCAACATCCAGCACAGGGCCCCAATGAGCAGGTACAGACACATCATTTTATAAACTTCCATAAGAAAGATGAATTACATTTTGTTGATGCTGGCTTACAAAGCCTATGATATAGTGAATAAAATGTATAAAAAGACTGTTAATACTTGTCTCAGATGCTACTGTTAATCGTTAACCAGTAGGAGTCAAAGCCCAAAAGACTAAAAGCCTGTTTTACATCTTCTGGCAAACTGTAGTACTAGTATAAATCTTAAAGGCCTTAAAACATTTGAAATGCATTGTGTGCTGTGTTAATAATAGTGTATAGTAAAAAACATTGAAGACTTGTAGAATCTGTGATCAAAAGCAGTAATGTTAATAATGTATAACTAATTCAGAATATACTGTACATTATTTTTTACTTTCCTTTTCTTACATTCCTTGTAAATGTGGAGGAAAAGGCTATAAGTTTTATGATGACCATTTAAAGATTTTTTTTTTTTAATAAAACATATTACAGCAACACAGAATCCTTCAGCATCTTTCTTAGGCAGAGAAGTGGTGTGCTGAGAACATTTCTGTGTTCAGGGGGCACATCTCACTCTCTTCATTACCGTCAATGGACAAAGACGACATTGAGAAGGCCCTTCAGAAATTTGATTTGCTATCTGAATTTCCAGAAGAAGAGGAGAGGGAATGTCTTTAGACTGTGGCAGGTGGCTGATTGCGAGCCGCACCCAGCTACCTATTTAAGGAGCCGCCGCCCTGCAATCAAGGCTGGAGTCGGGTAGGAGGAGGACAAGGCCGATGCAGAGGGGGCGAGGAAAGGCCCGACTGTGTTGTGTGTGAAGAAGAAAGTGGCTGTTGAGAGCCTGGACTTCGGGAGACTGCGGGAGGGTTTGGTGTGGTGCACATAGACTGTTGTAAATAGTAGGAAGTGTGTAAATAAACGTGTGGTGATGGACTGGAACGTGTCTGCCTGTCTGTGTCCGGGACGCACCCTTTCACAAGACCCTTCATCATCCTTTTTTTCACATATGGAAGACATGAATCTTTTACTAGATAACGTGAGAGGAAAAAGGAAAATGACTATTTTGTGAGAAAATGTAACAAACATACATGTCCCTCATAGTTCAGTTACAACCTACAATTCTTGTTTTATATTTTATATATTCTTTAACTTTTTTCTAATAAATGTTGCAAACCAACTTCATCTTTACAGTCCATTGTCTCAGATCTGCACTTCTTAGTGTTATGTATTAAAATAATGTTTTATAAAGCAGGGCAAGGCTATTTTTATTTTTAAAACACATTTACAACAGCCAGAACTGAACCAAAGTGCTATACAAGAAAGGGTAAAAGAAACAGGTCAAATATACAGTATGTACACATCACAAAACTGCAAGCATAACCAGCCATTACATAAAAGATAAACTCAAAATACCCATACATACATATTTATAATCATGAATGTACATGAGCCAACATATACACACAATGTCAACCTCTTGCAGAGTCAAATGGCAGCAAGAAGAAATAAGATTTTAATGTTGACTTAAAAATGGCTTGTGTTGGAGCAGACCTAATATAATAAGGTGAGCCATTCCAGAGAAAAGGAGCAGCCACCACAAATGCCCAATTCCTCCTTTGCTTCAGCCTCGACCTCGGCACAACTAACATCATCTGGCTAGTAGACCGCAGGGCTCTTGTTGGCACATACAAGTTCCGAGAGGCAAGATGGGGCTGATCCATTCAAACATTTGAAAACAAGAAATAGAATTTTAAAATCAATTCCTAAATCGGACCAGAAGCCAATGAAGCAAGGTCAGTATTGGTGAAATATGGCCACACTTATGACAGCCATTCAATAAGCGAACAGCAAAGTTGTGAAATAGTTGTTGGTGTTGTAACAGGGCCTGACCAACACCTACATACAAAGAACTGCAATATTCCAAATGAGATGTTATAAAAGCTTGGATGGCCTTTTCAAGATCACTGAAAGAAAAAAACGCCTTTACCTTAAAGTCTCAGCTGGAGAAAGCTTAATTTAACCTCACAATTTATCTGTTTGTCGAGTTTGGAATAAGCTGCCGAAGATCACGCCTGGGCTCCTAACTGAAGCTTTATGATACGTATATGACAAGGGATCCAATAGCAACATCAGAGACACTCAAACTTTGTTAACTTTTGGACACCATGATCACAGTTTTATTATAATTTAGTTTAAGAAGATGCATTGCCATCCAGGTTTTAATATCATTCAAGCACACATGGAGGGTCTGTATTTTCTCGCTTTGATTTTAGTGGCAAATATATTTGAGTATCATCAGCATAGAGAAGCCATACATGTTAAAAATGGAGCCTAAAGGTAATATGCATATCAAAAAGATAGCTGGTCCAAGGATGGAACCCTGCAGAAACCCACAAGTAAGAGGAGCTACAGGGGATGAGAACTCACCCAAATGAATAGAAAAGCTCTTATTGATCAGATAAGATTTAAACCATTTAAGGGCATTACCTTCGATGCCTACATACTGTTCAAGGTGGAATATAAGAATTGTAAGATCCACAATATTAAAAGCTGAGGTATGATCTAGCAGTACAAGAATGGCAGAGTCTCCAGCATTAGTAGTTGGGAAGAGGTCATCGTAAACCTTTAACAAGGATGTTTCAATGCTGTAAGAACATCTGTATCTGGATTGGAATTATTCCAGAATACTATTTTCATCCAAAAATGTTTGAATTAGGACAACTTTTTCTAAGACTTTAGATAAAAAAGGCAGATTAGAAATTGGCCTGAAATTTGACACATTAGAGGGTCCTTATTTTGTTTTTTATAATACGTTTCTGCACCACAGCGTGTTTCAAGGCAGCAGGAACACAACCAGAAATCAAGCTAGCATTTATTAAGGTAACAATACTTGGTCTGACAGAATCAAAAAACCCCTTAATTAATCGAGAGGGGACACTGTCCAGGTGGCAATTTGTAGGATTCAGGCATTGCACCAAATCAGACAACAAAGACGATGACATACGCTGGCTCAAAGTGGTCAAAGACAGCTGAACACACTATGGGAAGAGATGAATCCTTAGCAAGCAGTGAGACCGATGACCTAATAACGGTAATCTTATTTACAAAAAAGTATATCTCCGTTTAGAGAGTAAGTTGGGGTATGCGACAAATGACAAAATCCTTTAATCACAAATATATGGTGATTAAAGGATTTAAAATATCTAAAAAATTGATTTGTAATTATTGCATCTACCCAAACAAAACATTTTTAAAGTTAACTTTAAAATCTGTTAGTTCAGTTCCAAAATAAATAAAAAAGACGGTTTATGGAAGTGCAACTTTCAATAATGCAAATTTTTACATTTCTTTAGAAAAACAAACAATATAATATCTATTAAGCAATTTCAGAGATTTGCTTCACTTTTTTTGATAAGTACATACTTATAAGTTAGGGTCCCAGGGAGAACAATTATGCATTAAAATTAAAAGCCAGGTAAATGTTTGAAAGTTTAATAACTCCACTTGAAATTTATCAACATTATAGCAGCAGCGTAGAACAAAATTAAGAAAACACAATTCAAGACAGACAATGAAAATGAAGGTATGAACTGTATAGTAAGTTGGATCACTTAAAAAAATGTTCAGTATAAACAATTTTAAAAGTTTATTTTACTGACAACTCAAAAGTTTAGCCCTTCATTTTCATGCCTGTTGATTGCTTTGTTGTATTATTGATCATCATTTATTTTATAACATAATAAATTAATGGCATTAACGGAATTTTCTTTTATTAAACGAGGTTCCATAAATAATGTCAGACATGCCGTTTAGTACACAAGTACCATAAAAATAATTTCAAATATTTTGAATGATAGAATTCACTATAATAGCAGTTAGAGCAACCACATTCATATTTAGTATGGTGTTTCCTTAATCTAAAAATATGTTATGCCCTGTTTCTTTTAACTATATCGAATCCTGACTCATAAATTATAAAACTGTTTTTTTGTTTCTAAAAGTAAATACAACAGTAATACCATAAAGAGAAACTTGTATTCTTGCCTCATGATTGGAGGAAGGTATATTAACATCATCTTTTATGGTTACAGGGTAAATCAACGTTACTAGTTTTTCAACAAAAGCGATGTGACAGAGGACGGACACGAATCCTGGGGGCGTGGTGTGGAAGGCCGAGTCTTGGACCTGCAGCCAGATACAATTGAAACCTGCCAGAGAAGTAAATGCTGTGTTGGGGAACACTGTTATTAAATAAATTACATCGTTAGCCATTAGAAATAGTATTTTGTAAAGCTATGAAAAACTGTGCGTTATTAAGAGTTGATGCATGCAGGCATGTATTTACCTTGTCTGACGAGTCACTCATCCAGCGGGTAGTCAGTCAATTAAAGATAAACAATGTCAATGCCGATAAAATCCATAAAGTCTTGATCGCACTCACTAAAATAATTGTAGAAATCTTTAATGGCATAACAGCAGCCCGATATAATCCAAAATACACGATTTTGCAGTTTTGAACTGCGCAGCTGTTGCTAACACGCGGTCCCCAAAAGGTTAAAGGTTTTGGCAACCTCCACCTATACTGCTAAAATATTATGCCATGTGTTAAAATGCTAAAACACACAGATATTAATGAAATTATTGAAATAATGTTATAAATATTGCTTAAATCACAAACCTACGATATAAGCTAGTGTTTAAAAGAAACTGTAGACGGTGTACACAAATATCACTAAAATATAAAAGAGCTCTAACTTAAATTGGAAAAAGAATAAATAGCCTACATTTGGTTTTAACTTTGCAATGAGAAGCATGCCTCTGTTACCTTCCTGTAAGTACTGGCCATACTTTTAAAAAGGTATTAATTGGATAAGTGTGGATTCAAAAATGAGACAGTTTCTCACATGACAAAGACATATGTTTATCTATGTAAAATTGGGATAAAGTAAATAAAATGTCTCCACTTTTGTTTAAAGCTTATCATAAACATACAAAACATTTTTCCTTTCAAACCCTGATCAAGTTTAAAGGAAAAATGCTCTTTTTATAATAATAAATGAGAAGGGAGTCAAGTTCTTGAGGAAAGAAGAATGTGCCTGATGTGCGTGAATGGAGGTTGTGTATTTTAGGAACTATTAAGGTAAAGAGTATGGTGGTGCAGTGGTTAGCACACTTGCCTGTTGATAGGAAATAAAGGTTCAAGCATGTATGTTTTCCTTGTTTAGTCAGGATATTCTTTGTGACCACGTAGCTTTTTCTGGAAATGCATTCTTGTTGTGGAATTGTGCCACGTGATTTCCCGATGGGTGGATTCACCTTGTAGTCGCTGAATCGGATCGCGACGGAAATATTTTTCCTTAATTGTCACTGAATTGGTTCGCCACGGAGTTTCCATGATCTGGGGCCTCATGTATAAACGGTGCGTACGCACAGAAATGTTGCGTACGAACCTTTCCACGCTCAAATCGCGATGTATAAAACCTAAACTTGGCGTAAAGCCACGCACATTTCCACGGTAACTCATTCCTTGGCGTACGCAATTTATCCGCCCGGTTTTGCAGACTGGCGGCACCCAGTGTCAAAGCAGTGCTACTGTTCCTGTGTGATCACTCTTTCTTTCTTAAATCCACATTCCTGGCGCGGCTTTATAAATACACTGAAATTAACTGCATATTGTTTATTAGTGTAATGCATCTGATTGTAATTAACCTGTAGCAATATAATGGTCCAGGGAATAGCCATAGTATTCCAAATACCATAACTGCTTTAGCGTTGTAACTCTCACTGCATGTTCTTTCAGCTGATCCCGTTAAGGGTTGCCACAGCAGATCATCTTTTCCCACATTACTCTCACTGCACCACTTGGAGTATTTATATCACTGTATCTGAGTGGGAAATCACAGCAGCAGCTGATTGGAAAGAGAATTATCGGTACACAGCATGAAGCAGATGCTGCCTGAGCCACAGCAAACGCTTTAGTCCCTGTACGGACTTCGCGGTTTAGAAACAGTTTCATCCCAAGAACTCTAAACGCACTAAATCAGTCCATCAAGTGCTCCTTGTAGAAATATTTGGACTTATAAGTACAATTACCCCACTGTAAACTTGCACTACAGTTATAATATTGCACAACCTGCGCCACTTTATAAAGCGCGTATTTACATGTGATGACGGTATTCATTTCTAAGACGAAATGCAGCAAAACGTTGATTATATTATACAGATAAAACTTTAACTTCATTTAAATAATCTGTATTGTTTATAATTAAACATGTGAGGACACGATGCCGCAGCGCTAGCTAGTTCAGTAATTGTTCCTACCTTGCGCTGTATTATTGCTGATGCTGACGCGACACTGGAAAGATAGACGGATATAATAATTAAACACGTACTACTAAGATATTTCAATGTTCCTTAAAAGTTTTGAAGAATCGAAGTTCTAAGCTTACAGATGGCTTCACGTCTATTACATAGCTTATTGTGTGGCGATTGAGTTTTTGGAGAAAGAAAAGTAAGGACAGGAATTGGAGGTTAGTACGTTTGAAAGAGACAGTACTGCTGTGATAAATTATTTAACTGAAGGTTGCGCATGGCGCAGCAAGCCTCTTGCGTGAGACATGAACAAGCACTGCGCCACCGTGTTCCCATGTTTAATAACATGCTTTCATTCCTATCATCATGAAAAAGATATCACGTATACATCTCAGTATTCTAATTATTCAGAGAGCTGTAATATCAAGAATGTAATGGAGTATGTGTCCCGTCGGAGAAAGAGAAAGCCCGTTTAAAAAGCAGGTAGTGATTCATACACACAGAGCACATAGAAGATCAAATACAGAACAAAGCATTTAACATGCCACTTTAGTTACAATAGGATTTGAGAAACTAGTAAATTAAACGATCTTAAGATGAAGTTTATGATGTTCTACTTTAATGGCAAAATAAACTACGTGATTAAAGTGGAAATTTCGAGATTAAAGTTGACATTTCGTGCTTTTTTCCCCACTGTGTGCCTTTTTTTTGTCTGTACCCTAATAAGCTTTCATATGACACTCAGACGGTGGGCTACGACTCGCTTTTTCACGGCGACTTTGATATGTGATTTCTTTTTTATTTCGGGCACTGTGCGACTTTGTGAAGTTGAGCCTTCGAGTTTCTCCGACACTCTGTCACTCGATCAGCTTCCTTTTGTTGATTATACCACTGTTTAAACCAACAAATAGTACGTTTTTCATTTGCCTCCACTTGGTATTCGCTGAAATTCTTATATTTTCTCCCGTGCTTTTCCCATTGTCTTTTCACAGAAGGCTATTTATATTGATTTGCATATTCAAAGAGGCGTAATTCTGGGAGGAGTTGGGGCGGGACAGAAGGCGCGTGCACGTGCGTTACTTTTCACGCAAGTCGGGATTTATGTAGTGGAAGAACGTGAAAGTATACGTGCGCACAGATTCCTGCATCTGGATTTTTCTGTGCATACGCACAATCCCGCTTTTGTGCTTACGCCATGTTATAGTCTGAGTTCTACGCACGGCGTTATACATGAGGCCCCTGGAGACTAGCGCCGTATGAAACTGAGCTAGAGAAGCTCCTAATTTAATTATCTAATTATTGCATCCTGAGAAGTTGCTTGGCTGTCATGATAAGCATGAAGGGCAAGAAGTGTTTAAGTGCGTTGAATGGTGAAAAACTTTTATAGTGCATTGAACGGTGAAAACCTTGTATAAATAAAAAGCACAACCTTGAGTGAGTTTATAGCACATGTGACATAGATCTTTGTGAATGAAATACAATTGTAAAAGAACTTTATTCTGTGAATGAAGTGCAAAAAAGAGAATATGAGTATGAGAATATATTTTAAAGAATGGAGCAATTGCTAAGTGTGTAGAAATGACTACAAAGAGTGGAGGCTGCTTGTTTGTGAACAGTTGCTTTCTCCAGTGTGCAGAATGTTGTTTAAAGAACTTCTTCCTTAGCCAAGTAAACTACTTGGGCATGAAGTGGGGTAAAATCTAGTAAAGAAAAATAAAAGAAGATTAATTACTGTTATTCAGAGTCTGGGGTGGCATATGCTCTTGTATTTCATTTGTAAGTCTGTGTCAATTAACAGTCTGTGCTTCTTTGTCTGTTAGCTGCACTAATTAATAATGTGAACAAAACCCTAAAAGATAAGGGACGCCCCACATAATAACATAATAGCATAGTAATAGGGGATCACATCCAGATTTAATTGTATTAGTAATACATGTGAATATCAAAAAATTCTATAGCAAGTAAAATCAAAAGTGATCATAAGAATAACTTGATTGGTATTTGTAATGCATCCTGTGCCTAGTCAGTGAGCCTGGAATGTCTTTGAAGTCTACAAACGGATGCAGTGTTAAATAAAGCCATGACTTATTGACCTAGATGAATCTTAGAAAATTTTAACTGAAGGCAGAAGGACAGCCTGTAGCGTGGTCAGTTAAAGAATTTAAAAATCTGAATTTCAATAAAAGTATTATAAGCATAAAAATTATGTAACTTCAAAACTATAGATGTTCTTTTTCTCCAGATTCAGCAAACTCTGTGACCAATGGATGAAAAACACAGCTTATTCCTATACAAGCTGCAAGAAATAGTTTAACAGTAAGTTTGGGAAGAGTAATTAAATATAATCTGACCAAAGGGTGGTGAATGTTTGATTATCAATCATAGATTAATGAACAGCAATTATTGGAATTATCTCCTTGCATGCTGATTAGTTGTGCAAGTGTAAGGGTATAACATCCTGTATAATAAGTTTAAATATTAAAATAATTGTAAAATACAAACAGGTTAAATGATGCTATATTAAACTAGACTAATTTCTTTTTCTAGTCTTCATATAAAATACAGTATAGAGAGTTTACATATTTTGAAGTATGTCTATTATTATTATCACTTCAGTAATTATGAAATGTGTTAGAACTGAATACATGTATGCATTTGTATCTGTTAGTGATTAATTTTATGAAGATTTGTTGCTACATCAATGTATTAAGGTTAGTGCTCTGTGATAATGCACATAGCTGAATGGATTGTTAAGTCAGTTATACATTAAGAAATTTATATTACTGTATATGGGAATAATTCAAATGTTTACCATTAGTATATAAACTGTGTTGTTGTAATATCTTAAAGACATTTAAGAGATTTGTCTCTTGATAAGATAAGCTACAGTTTGTTATATGGTATAGATGTTATAAAATTTTTGTTTTAGACAAAAATGAAAACACTTATGACATCTGTGATGTATAACTGATGCAATGTGTTAATTTTGTTTAGTGTATTATCCTACTGAAGAAACATTTTCACTAGCCTGGTTTAAATGTAATAATTTGACATATTAATTTATCTCTAACTGTAATTTATGATATGAGACTGAGAACTGAGAGTCTAGGATTTTCATTAATAGTGCTGTATTGTATTATACATATGACTGATAAAGCATTGTTTTATGTTATGTATTTGCTCTACCCTTCACCCTTCTTTATTTAGCATAGCAAGTATTTTAGTTTGGCCACTCAATTTAGTGGTTGTTAAGGCCTCTCCAACTCAGTGGTGGATCTTTATCAATGAAGAAAAGGTGGTGTTCTACAAACGAAGATTTAAAGTGACTGTACTGCACTAATGACTCTTGGTCTGCTGCACATACCTGATAATAGCTGGTGAAGAAACGACTCATTTTTCCTTAGTGGAAGGAGTGCAGAATCAAACAAAGATTGCAAGTCCAGCTTAGTAAATCTGATGCCATGATATGGTTTTGCAGAAAATTTCTGCAGAATCAAAGTTTTATGGACTTTAACACAAACAGACTGTGAAATGCCACTGAAGTGAGATGACAGCTGTTGAATGCAAGGGACTCCCTTGGATTTACTGCTGTATCCAGTGCAGGACAAGTGAAGTATTCCTCTGCTAAATGGACAGTTACCATGTGTGCATCTCATTAGCTCTCTAATGGCAATCAGACTATTTAGTTTCTGTTCCAGTAATGGCAAAGACTTTAGTTCCTATACCAGTCACACGTTTGTTCGGAGGGATCTGCAAAGCCACCAAGCAAAAGACTTTATCTACAAACCACTGGGTTGGACAAGGCATGTACTGTATATAGAAGGTTTAGGAATATACTTGAAAGTATTATAAGAGGGGCTCAAGGGCATACTTTACCATCAATGATGTTATTTTGTAAACTGAAAAGAACATCCGATAGTGAAGTTGGGGAGGATAAAAGATAGTATAAAAGTATGCAATAATACTGGTTAAGAACAACTATAGCACTAGATCTAGAATAGCATCTGCTGTGGGGCAGCCAGTAAATTTAGTCTTGATGCAAACCTTAAATTACTTGATAACCAAAAAATAAGGTGTATAATTAGACCAAGGGATAAAACCAGACCCTCCACCAGGGGCATCTGTAATAGAAATTTACTTCAAATTAAAACAAAAAAAAATATTACCAGTTCAGAAAGAAGGATGCAGTTTTAACTGCTGCTTATTGAACATTCGCTCCCTTGGCAGTAAAGCTGTTTAGGTAAATGATATTACAGTGATCCCTCGCTATATCGCGCTTCGCCTTTCGCGGCTTCACTCCATCGCGGATTTTATATGTAAGCATATTTAAATATATATCGCAGATTTTTCGCTGCTTCACGGGTTTCTGCGGACAATGGGTCTTTTAATTTCTGGTACATGCTTCCTCAGTTGGTTTGCCCAGTTGATTTCATACAAGGGATGCTATTGGCAGATGGCTGAGAAGCTACCCAACTTACTTTCTCTCTCTCTCTCTCTCTCTCTCTCGCGCTGACGTAGGGAGGTGTGAGCAGGGGGGCTGTTCACACACCTAGACGATAGGGACGTTGCTACCTTCTGTGTACAGCTGCTTCCTGAAGGACATGCTGCACGGTGCTTCGCATACTTAAAAGCTCAAAGGGCACGTATTGATTTTTGACTTTGTTTTTATCTGTCTCTCTCTCTCTCTCTCTCTCTCTCTCTGCTCCTGACGGAGGGGGTGTGAGCTGCCGCCTTCAACAGCTTTGTGGCGGTGCTTCGCATACTTAAAACAGCCCTATTGATTTGTTTGCTTTTCTCTCTCTGACGCGCACTCCGTTGAAGAGGAAGATATGTTTGCATTCTTTTAATTGTGAGACAGAACTGTCATCTCTGTCTTGTCATGGAGCACAGTTTAAACTTTTGAAAAAGAGACAAATGTTTGTTTGCAGTGTTTGAATAACGTTCCTGTCTCTCTACAACCTCCTGTGTTTCTGCGCAAATCTGTGACCCAAGCATGACAATATAAAAATAACCATATAAACATATGGTTTCTACTTCGCGGATTTTCTTATTTCGCGGGTGGCTCTGGAACGCAACCCCCGCGATGGAGGAGGGATTACTGTATATTAAGTACAAAATCTGATCTGTGTCTTCTCATTGAAACCTGGCTTAGTAAATCTGACACTGTTCCCCTAGCTGCATCACCAGATGGATACTCATTCCTTCATAAGTCTAGAGATTCTGGTCGAGGGGGAGGCCTTGGAATAATTCATTGTAACAAAATGCAAATCACGTCTAAAAATTTAGACAACTTTACTTCCTTTGAGGCATTCATTTTAAATATTAAAACAGATTCCAACAAAATTATAGTGCTAGTCTACAGACCACCATATTCATTGTTCATGACTGAATTTAGCAACCTTTTATCTGATTTGGCTATAAATTATGATCACGTAGTACTCCATTAAATGAAGTTATTTCCGATCACTACTTAATTACATTTGATTTAGTCCTGCCCTTGCCAACGCACTCACAGATTAAAACAAAGACAGTGCGACATCTAGATTGTAATTCTGCTTCAAAATTTATAGATACTTTGAGTAAGTCGAGTGTATTTGTGGAAAAGCATCTAGAACAGTTAACATCAAATGTAAACATGGAAAACAATTTAGATCAGCTAACATCACATTATAATGTGACCTTGAGAGATGCTCTGGACGCAGTGGCTCCCCTTAAAACAAAAGTGATCAAAGCACATAGAAACTCTCTCTGGTTTAATGGAAAAACTCAAGCTCTTAAATTAGAGTGTCGAAAACTGGAGCGCAGATGGAGAACAACAAAGCTACATGTCTTTCAAACTGCATGGACAGAGAGTGTTAAAAAAATAAAAAAGCTCTCTTTAAAGCTCACTCAGAATACTATTCTACAATAATAGATAGCAATAATAAAAATCCTCGGGTACTGTTTAGAACAGTTGCTAAATTAACAAATGGGAATTCAGATCTACAGTGCAAAATAGCAACAAATATTTGCAGTACAGACTTTATGAACTTCTTCAATTATAAAATTAAAAATATAAGATCCCAGATCGCAGCATCACAGTACAAAACCGCATATTAGCTTAGCAGACCCTGCCTCACATTGCATTCAGCTATTTAGTCATTTTAATCCTGTAACAGAGCAGGAAATCTTAACTTTAATTTCTAAAATGAAACCCACTACTTGTTCCCTAGATCCAGTGCCAGCTAAACTAGTAAAAAGTGCAATGGATGTTCTTGCAGCGCCTATTCTAAACATTGTCAATAGTTCATTATTGCATGGCACAGTACCTGATGCACTAAAAGTGTCAGTCATTAAACCATTACTTAAAAAGTCAGACCTAAACCCACACATACTAAATAATTATAGGCCTATTTCAAATTTACCCTTTCTCTCTAAAATACTAGAAAAAGTAGTCGCCAATCAGCTTCAGTCACACCTTACGCAATACAATTTATTTGAGAAATTACAGTCTGGTTTCCGCACTGGTCATAGTATAGAAACGGCACTAACACGGGTTGTAAATGACATTCGGATATCCTCTGATGAAGGAAACTCCACTGTAATTATGTTGTTAGACTTAAGTGCAGCATTTGACACCATTGACCATTCTGTTTTACTGCACAGGCTAGAAAATTATTTTGGGCTTACAGGCACTGTGCTCGCTTGGTTTAGTTCTTATTTATCAAATCGATTCCAATATGTACAGAAATGTGCTGACAGTACTCCATCATTATACACAGAAGTTCAATATGGTGTCCCGCAGGGCTCAGTACTGGGACCTTTATTGTTTTCACTTTACATGCTTCCACTGGGATCTCTCATTAGGAAACATAAGGTTAATTTTAACTCGTATGCAGATGACACCCAGTTATACCTTTGATTTAGATCAAATGAAGTTTCTCTGATGTTGTCTTTAATTAGTTGTGTTAGTGAATTAAAGGAGTGGATGGATGAGAACTACTTGTCTTTAAACACTGATAAAACAGAGATGTTAATTGTTGGAGGGATGACGCTGATCACAATATTTTGTCATCATTTAACTCAGTTGGTAATTGTCTTGCTATGGCTTCCTTTGTCTGTAATGCCGCGTAAATCGTCATTAAAGAAAGCTAAGGTATTTTCTCTTATGTGATTTCTTACCGCCATATCACTATGGAAGAGATATCGTCTTTTAATATTATATCTATATAGTTTCAGGTTACTTAAAACGCAGCAATTACAAAAGAACTTATTCCAACTAGGGAGCTATCGCCCCCTACAGGAAATAAGAGGATACCTGGGTCGTTATGTATAAACGGTGCGTATGCACAAAAATGTTGCGTATACCTGTTTCCATGCTCACATCATGATGTATAAAAACTAAACTTGGCATAAAGCCACGCACATTTTCACGCCAACTCAATCCCTGCCATACGCAAGTTCTCCGCTCGGTTTTGCAAACTGGCGGCACCCAGCATCAAAGCAGTGCTTTTGTTCCAGTGTGGTTTCCCTTTCTTTTTTAGATACACATCCCTGATGGCTTTATCAAATACACTGAAATTAACTGCATATTGTTTATTAGTTTAATGCATCTGATTGTAATTAACCTGTAACAATACATGGAATGGCAAAACTATTCCAAATACCATAGCTGCTTTAGCGTTGTTACTTTCACTGTATCTGACTGTGGAATCACAGCTCTCAAGCAGCTGATTAGAAAGAGAATTATCAGTATGCAGCATCAAGCACATGCTGACTCAGCCATGCGCTATTTGAAATGCTCTCATACAGCAAACACTTCAAAGCATTTCTTGTAAGGACTTCGCGGTTTAGAAACAGTTTTATTCCAAGAGCTCTAAACGCACTCAATCAGTCCATCAAGTGCTCCTTATAGAACTGTTTGTACCTATAAGTACAATTACCTCACTGAAAACTTGCGATACAGTTATAATATTGCACAACCTGAGCTACTTTATGAAGCACATATTTACATATGATGAAGATATAATTTTTAAGATGAAATGTAGCAAAATATGTTTTTTACATTATACAAATAAAATTTTAGCATCATTTAAATAATCTATATTGTTAATAATTAGGGCGGCACAGTGGCGCAGTGAGTAGCGCTGCTGCCTCGCAGTTGGGAGACCTGGGGACCTGGGTTCACTTCCAGGGTCCTCCCTGCGTGGAGTTTGCATGTTCTCCCCGTGTCTGCGTGGGTTTTCTCCGGGAGCTCTGGTTTCATCCCACAGTCCAAAGACATGCAGGTTAGGTGGATTGCCGATTCTAAATTGGCCCTAGTGTGTGCTTGGTGTGTGGGTGTGTTTGTGTGTGTCCTGCGGTGGGTTGGCACCCTTCCCGGGATTGGTTCCTGCCTTGTGCCCTGTGTTGGCTGGGATTGGCTCCAGCAGACCCCCGTGACCCTGTGTTCGGATTCAGCGGGTTGGAAAATGGATGGATGTTAATAATTAAACATGTGAGGACACGGTGGACAGCGGTAGCGACGAGCGATTGGGTACTTGGAGAAAGAAAAGGAAGGACAGGAATTGAGGGTTAGTACAATTAAAAGAGACAGTACTGCTGCAATAAATTATTTAATTGAAGGTAGTGTACGACGCAGCCAGCATCTTGCGTGAGGCAGGAGAAATCTCTGGATGGGGCACCAGCTCATCACTATCACTGTGCTACCGTGTTCCCATTTTTAATAATATGCTTTAATTCTTATCATCATGAAAATGATATCAATTACATATCTCAGTATTTAATTTATTCTGAGAGCTGTCATATCACGAATGTAATGGATTCTGTGTCCTGTAGGAGGAAGAGAAAGCTTGTTTAAGAAGCACGTAGTGATTCACACACATAAAGCGCATTGAAGAATATGTTACAAAACAAAGCATTTAACGTGCTACTTTAGTTACAATGGTATTTGAGAAACTGGTAAATTAAACGATTTTAAGATGAAGTTTATGATGTTCTACTTTAATGACAAAAAAAAGTACGTGATTAAAGTGGAAATTTTGAGATTAAAGTTGACATTTAGAGCTTTTTTTGCCACTGTGTGCCTATTTTTTGTCTTTTATCGGTACCCTAATAATCTTCCATATGACTCTCAGATGGTGGGCTATGACTCACCTTTTCATGGCGACTTTGATATCTGACAACTTCTTTTTTATTTCGGGCACTATGTGACTTTGTGAACTTTAACTTTCAAGTTTGTCCGGCACTCTATGTCACTTGATACAACTTCCTTTTGAAATAGCACATTTTTCCTTGCCTCCACTTGGTATTTGCTGAAATTCTTCTATTTTTCCCCCTGCTTTTGCCATTGTCTTTACACAGAACACTGAGCTTAAGGGCTATTTATATTAATTTGCATATTTAAAGAGGCGTAATTCTGGGAGGGGTTGGGGAGTGGCAGCAGGCGCGTACACATGCTTTACTTTTCACGCTGACTGGGATTTATGCAGCGGAAGAATGTGGAAGTTGGCGTACGCATAGATTCATGCAGCTGGATTTTTTTGTGCATACTCACATTTCCGCTTTTGTCCGTACGCCATGTTTTAGTGTGCATTCTACGCACTGTGTTATGCATGTGGCCCCAGGAGCGTGGAGAAACTCAATATCATTCTTCAAGAATAAGGAAAATATTCATGAATGTGGCAATTGCAGGGAGTGAAATTACTGACACATAGCATGAATGTTCTGGAAAGAATTGTAGAGGAAAGAATAAGAGTAAATGTGATAAAAAAATGTATAGCAAGAACAATTATGATTCTGATGGGGAAGCAACATTATATAGACTTTGTTCAAAATTTGTCACTTTGTCATCAAATCACAGGAGTGGACTGGAACAAACAGATTCCACTTAAGTTGGTAACACTCCTGTACAAAGGTGGTTAGATCCATTCTACTGTATAGTTCAGAAGTGTGGGTTGTGAAATAGCAACACTGTAAATAAGAAAATTAATGGTTATGGAAATGAAGTACCTAAGAGCAATATGGGGTGGTAAACATTGAAGATAGAAGATATAATGAACAAATCAGACAGGAGATGAAAGCGAGTCTATCAGAAACAAGAATCAGGAATCAAGGCTGTGGTGATATGAATGTCTTCAAAGAAAGAAGTAGAGAAATTTAGTAAAATGGGCAGTGTAGCAGTCTTTTAAAAAAAGCTGCAAGACAATAAATTACGAATATGTAATTTGTGCTGTTTTATACTAAGGTTGTTTAATGGCTTAGACTATTGTGTTAGATTAAAACATTTCCATTATATCGACTAAAAAGTAATCCAAGCTCTAATAGCCATGTTCTCAGATAAAAATGATAACATATGCCTTTCTGATGCTGTCCATGCAACAGCTTTACCAGTTTATTGAAAACAAAACTAGCATAAATCATCTTCCACAAGTACATAAAACCTGCAGCACTCAGCAAAAGAAATTTTACCAATAGTGTTTAACTTTCTTTCTGACTGGTGTAACATTTTGCCAAGAAAATGAGCAGTCCTTTACGCAAAATACCCTAAATTATGGAAATGTAGAATACTCTGCCAAGAAAAATACCCCAGAAAATTCAGAAGCAGTTCTGAGAAATAACACTTATAGCAACCTGATTCAGCCTATTTTCACCCAAGTTGTTAATATTCAAATATGATCAATCTGGAAAAAAAAAGTACCATTATCAGAGTATAAGAATCTGAGTGTTTTGAATAAGATTAAAAGACAGTAGGCAGAGATTATGGCAACATTCTCAGACACTGATTATTTATCTATTTAATGGAATAAAATCTGGTGGCTTTGTTCAGGCATAAATTAAATATGCTAATCTGATATTCAAGAAATGTATGTAATATTGTTAGAAATAGCTACATAAAACTGGCTAATATGATCCTTTTGAGTTAAGTTAACTTAAAGTAGACATATAAAGAGAACAAACTTTTTAGTTATTCTTTGAATGTAGGATAGCAAAAGTGAAAAGGGTTGGGTTAATCTCACAGCAGACCTAGGAAATGAACAGATGAAGAAACACTTTTGAAGGTGCACCTATTGGGACTAGAGAAGTATAAAGATCGAGACAAGAGTTCAAACAGGTTCTTAAGAAGAAGACAGTGGTGTGTAGAGTTTTTCAAAAACCACATTGTTCTGAGACATGGGCATGGAGGAGTATAGAGGAAATGAAGTAATGACCATGAGGATGAATATAGTTTGGTTAGCGATACGGAAAGACAAGACAGAACAGTGGTGGTCGAAGCCAATTTGGAGTTCTGGGAGAAGGTGGCTTCCCTCGGTGTCCATAGCACATAGTCAGTATTAGACTTCAGAGCGTGGGTCCCTTCAGTTACATAAATGTCACCCCTCTGTGTATATAATACTGACTTTATGGAGTACGTGCCTCTTGGTGTCTGGAGTGTGTGCTCTTAATAGATTGAGGAGCACAGGCTGTAACTACCTTTTCATATTTTTTGTTGCAGGTGCCTTGTGCCACTCCCAGCAACATGCCATCATGGGCGGATGTTCTTATCATCCATACCAAAATCTGACGCTGAGACAGACATTTTTGAACACTATTTTGAACACTACACCACACCAAATGCAGACCAAAAGAAGAAATGGTTCAGGAATATCCCAAAAGGAAAATGTATGATGAGTGTGATACTTAAGGGCTGCTTATAAGAAAGACAAATAAAAAGACAACCATAATTTTTTTTTTGTTCTAACAGCAACAACCTTACATAATTGCTTAACCATGCATAAGATATTCTTCATGGGGTCATTTCTGTTCATTTTACCTTCCACATATCATGTTATAGTTTAATAGGGCACTCCTAGCGTCTCATGTATAATGTTGTACATAGAATTCACACTAAAACATGAAGTACAGACAAAAACACAACTGTGTGTACACACAAAACATTCAGATACATAAAACTGGGCGTAAGAAAAATTCCACGCACTTCCCTTTTATAAATCCCAATCAATGTGAATTTTAATGAATGTTAATTTTAACACAAATACACGTGCCTATAGCCCCACCCCAACTCCTCCCAAAATTCTGCATGTTTGAATATGCAAATCAATATAAATAGCCTCTTCCATTCAGTGTTTTGTTAAAAGACAATGGTGAAAACACAAGTAAAAAAGAAGAATGCCACCTAATGCAAAGTGGAGGTCCTACTCGGTGAAGTGGAGGCAAGGAAAAACATACTATTTGGTGGCTTAGGTAGTGGTATAAGTAACAAAAGGAAACTGATAGAGTGTTACTCAGAAGTTCAAGTTCAGAACATCGCACAGTGCCTGAAATAAAAAAGAAGTGGTCAGATGTCAAAGTTAACGTGAAAAGGAGTGTGTCTGAGTATCATACAAAATCGTATTAGGGCAGAGAAGAAAAAAAATAAGGGCACAGTGGAAAAAAAAAAAAGCTCTATGTCGAGATTAAAGTCGAAATGTTGACTTTAATCTGGAAAACGTCCAGTTTAATCTCATACTTTATTTTGTCATTGCAGTAGAACGTTGAGAACTTCATCTTAAAATCAATGTTTAATTTACTAGAGTTTCTCAAATTCCATCGTAACTAAAGTAGCATGTTAAATGCTTCATATTCTACGTATTTCCCTGTTGTGACATGAAATTTTCTATATAACTTGATAAATATTTTGTATGCCTTTATTTGTAAGTCATATAAAGCAAAGGTAATATTTGTGTTTTATTTCATTGATATTCTTTCATATCTAACCAACCCACCGCTTTAAGACCGACTCTGGAAGTGAATTTTATTGGAGATTGGGTGGAAGTGCCTCAAACCGGTTTGGCAAGTGAATCTCTGCAGGATAGGAAGGCCACCCACAGGAAAGACATAGCTGTCAAATTTCAACTAAACAATGGTCTTGGATGCATGTGTGAAAGGCAGTGTGGGGGATGGAGTTTCAGACCTGCGTCGGAAGAGTGACTGTATTTGGATTTCCAAGAGCCCATAAGCCAGTAACTGGGTGATGAGTTGTACCGGAATTCTATTCACAGAAAGTTTCCTGTTTGGGATTGGTTTTGAATCTGAGGCCATTCTGCGCCACAATGCCCTATTGGTGTATTATACAGAATATGTATAAATTTAGTCACTTTACTCCTCCTTCTCTCTCTCACAGACCATGGCATGAAAAGAAGAACACAAGCAGAAAGCGCAGCTCAGTAGCCATATTGAAACAGCCATACAGCCTGTCCTGAAGAAAGCTGACTAAAATTATGACTTAACTAGAACATTTAATTAACTATAAGTTTGTGTGCCACCTGAGGCTACACATCAGCATTTATCAGGTTGTGTGGTTGTCGATATTCACATGTACTTTGTTTATTGTTATTATTTTATGAATATTATCAATAATACATTGTTTAAAGTTGTAACTTAACTCCTGCTTGTCTTTTCTTCCATGTAATTGTAATATGTAAAGTAATAATATGTTCAAAGCTGATCCTCCAGCTAGGATGTTGGATATCTCTGGGTCCACAGTTCTTGAGACTGATCCTCCAATTAGCTGTGAACCACCCAATCTCACCGAAATTGCACAGGAGGTGAACCAGTTGAGGGGAGGAAAGGCTGCAGGGATCTGTGGTATCTGGGGTGAACTTCCCCAGGCTGGTGGTAAGGCTGTCCACCTGGCATTGCAAGCAATCTTTGCTTCCATTTGGGAGACTGGCATCATCCCAACTGACTGGAAAACAGGACTTGTCCCTATCTGGAAAGGGAAGGGTGATCGTCTGGATTGCAGCAACTACAGGGGGATAACACTGCTCTCGGTGCCGGGTAAGGTCCTTGCCAGGGTCATCCGCAATAGGATCCGTGATCACTTGCTCACCTACCAGCGACCGGAACAGTTTGGTTTTACACCTAATAAGTTTACCATCGACCGCATCCTGCCACTGAGGGTTCTCATGGAGTTTCTTTGCAGCGTTTGTCGATTTTTGTAAAGCATTCGACTCTGCCCTGTGGGACATCCTGAGGGTTCACTAGATCTCCTCGAGGTTGCTGGATATCATGGCCGGCCTGTACACTGATACTGTGATTGCTGTGCAGAGTGGAGGCAGAACCTCTGTGTTTTTCCCAGTTGATTCTGGGGTTCGTCAGGGGTGTGTTCTTGCTCCTACTCTGTTCGATGCTTGTATGGACTGGGTGTTGGGCAAGGTCGTGGGGTCCAGCAGCTGTGGGGCATCTGTTTGCGAAGAAAGATTCATGGATCTTCACTTTGCTGACGATGCTGTGATTTTCGTTGAGTCAATGGAGGCTCTGGTCGGGGCGCTCGAGAGACTGAGTGAGGAGTCTGAGTGTCTGGGCTTGCAAGTGTCCTGGATAAAAACCAAGATCCAGGCCTTTAATGACCTCTTGGGGACAGCCATCAGCAGTGTGTCTCTCTGTGGAGAGAGTGTCAACCTTGTCGGGAGGTTTACTTACCTTGACAGTTACATTCATGTCTCTGGTGACTCTTCCTATGAAGTCAGTAGACGGATTGGGAGAGCATGAGGAGTCGTGAGGTCGCTGGAAAGGGGTGTGTGGCGCTCCCGATATCTATGCAAAAGGATGAAGGTCCAAGTCTTTAGAGTCCTGGTGCTTCCTGTCTTGCTACATGGTTGCAAGACATGGACACTATCCAGTGACCTGAGATGAAAACTGGACTCCTTTAGTACTGTGTCTCTCTGGAAAATCCTTGGGTACTGTTGGTTTGACTTTGTGTCGAATAAGCGGTTGCTCATGGAGTCCCAAATGAGGCACATTACCTGCATTGTGAGGGAGCATCAGTTACGGCAGTACGGCCATGTGGCACGTTTCCCCAGGGGTGATCCAGATCATAAGATCCTCATTGGTGGGGACCCGAGTGGCTGGACCAGGCCAAGGAGTCACCCACGTAACATCTGGCTGCGGCAGATAGAGGGTCACTTCTGGAGGGTGGGGCTGGTGGGTGTCGCCAACCGGGATCCCGAGTTGTTTCGTCGTGTAGTGGTTGCAGCAATGCACTGTACCATTGCATGCTCCCCAACTTGACTTGACTTGACTAATTGCCTGAGATTATAGATGTAGAATTGTGGGGAGTAGAATATTTTATAAACAGTGGCAAGTCTATGGGATTTGAGGCATTCTGATAAAGTCTACACAATAAAGAATACAAAAGAGGAAAGTACGGTAATATTGAATTCTTAATTGCTACGTGTTTCTTAAATGGGTTTTCTCTTATGCCAGACAGTATACTAAGTAGAATACTAAGATGTACTGTATACATGGTGAAATACATTAAAGCATATATTAAACATGTGAGGGCACAGTGGCACAGTGGTAGTGATGAGCTGGTGCCTTATCCAGGGATTGTTCCTGCCTCCCACAAGATGCTTGCTGGGTTGTGCGCAACTCTGGATAAACCTTTCATTTCTGTGAAAAGTTCAGTTCCAATGTGTAGTCTTAAGACATTGCTTGATGAACTGAAAGCAGTGACACAGCATTCATTAAGAGATTCCAACAATGTTTCAATAAATTTCTGGAACTTCGTACTCAGGTCCACAATATGAGAGTCAAAAGAGTTACTATCGATGACACGGATATTGTTTACATCGTTTGGGCTACCATATGACCAGGAGTTGCTTGTTCATGTGCCATCATGGGCTATTCGCTATATAAGATTGCTGCATACTATCAGCAGAGTCAAGGTTTCTGGATTCATCTAAAAACCTTTCATGTTTAACGTAGTGCAGAAGATTTTTAGAGAGCTACGAGTTTGCTGTGTTGTTTATGTTTTGGGCTTTGGTAGTTCCGTTTCTTTGATAATTGGCTTTTGACCCTAGTTTGCTTTTAGTTTACAGATTTTTGATTGTATTTCCTGATCCATCCAACACTGGGTCAGTAAAAGCTGTAGGTTACCAGAGTAGAGCAGAGTGCTAAAATGCTTATGAGATTTTTAAATGTTTTGCCAAGTGTTGTGACTGCAAGAGGTCCCTAAATATCTGTAAAATTCCAGCAGTGGAGATTTTTAGCTTTTTAGAGTGGGGAGCTATTAGTAAGTACACCACCAAAGGTGAAGACAGGAACAAGCACAACAATGCTGATCAGACCAGGAGCTTTGATGTGGATAGTAGGTGGTGGAGCAAACAAAGTAGAAGAGGACCTCGTTGGCTTTTAATTGCTACTTTGTTTTTGGTCTTATATCTGTACTGGTAAGATGAAAGATTTCCAGGACTAAAGGAGAATTGACTGATAAATAAAAAGAAAACCCTTTTGTCAGGAAACAGTGCAAAGTCAAAATCAAAAATTCAAAGTGAACAGAAAAAAACTTTAGTCAGGAAATATTTCAAAGCTGTTTTGTCTTGGTAGATTAATATTTTACCCTACTTTCCCCTTTTGTATTATTAATATGTAGCCTTTGTCAGAATGCCTCAAATCTCACAGACTTACCACTGTTTATAAAGTATTGTACCATATAACTTTTCCCCACCTTCCCTTCTACATGTATAACCACAGACAATTAGGTGTAGTAAAAGACAAGCAGGAGTTAAGTTACAATTTAAACAATATATTATTGATAATATTCATAAATAATAACAATATGCAAAGTACATCTGAATATTGGCAACCATACAACCTGATAAATGGTGATGTGCAGTTTCAGGCGGCACACAGACTTGTAAGTTACTTAAAAATGTTTCTCATTAAGGCATCATTTGTGGTCAGCTTTCTTCAGAACAGGCCGCATGCCTGTCTCAATATGGCTGCCGAGCTTTGCTCTCCATTGTGTTCTCCTTTTCAGTTCATGGTGTGAGATGTTCTTTCATCAGTTTGGTAAGAGAGAGAGTGAGGTAAAGCAAGCAAATTTATAGGTGTCCAACCCCTAAAGTCAATAGGGTGTCATGGTGCTTAAAGGCTTCTGAAAGAAGCCAATTCCAAACAGCCATACTTCAGATCAATGGGGGGGATAGAACACCTTCACACCTGCCCCCAAAACCATATGTTAAGGTAAAGCTTTGCAGTTAGACAGTCTGGCTTTCCTGTGGGGGTTGACTGAGAGACTTTAGTAGAGAAATGTTAGCCAAACCTGTTTGAGACACTACCCCAACCCTGTATGCAAAATTTCACATCACAACAAAAGCTAAAACCAAAACTACAAACATAAACCAATCATCAAAGCCCAGAATGCTAACCTAAACTCTTTTTCTTTTTGCATGCAAGAATAATTCCTAAACCTTTGAATATATCCATAGCTACCACCCCACTAGTTATATTCGGTATCCACATATTGAACACTCAAAATACCGTCATGCCAGTAAAAATATCATCACCCCCAGTGACACACATCACAACTTCCAGTCAGCATAAGCTTGGCAATAGACTTAATGTTAGCAACACAGGCCTAACATGGCAATGCCCCTGAGAAAGCAAAATGGAATTGCATATGTTCTAAACAATAATATTAAAATTTAACAAGAACACTAAGAAAAAAGACAACCAACAAATAAACAAAATAAATAACTAAAATCAACAGTAAGACTCAGATTTGGGGGGGGGGGGGGGCGGATTATACATCTATCTATCTATCTATCTATCTATCTATCTATCTATCTATCTATCTATCTATCTATCTATCTTTTTGGTTATTGAACTTGTTTTGGTCTATTGTATTTTATATTTTGGTAATTTTCATTTTTGGCTTCACTATTCTTGTATTTACTTTGATAAATTAATGTTTTGCTTTGTATTTTTGAAATATTTAGTATTTTCTAATTTCTGAAAATGTTATTATTTTTTTGTTTTTTGTTTTTGATTTGCCATTACTACGTCTTTTGTATTTTATTTCTAATCTCATGGTGTCCTTGATGATACTTGGTTTGATTTAGAGTAGATATATCATTATAAATGATGGACTTGTTTTCAAATATCTTTTTCAAAATGAAATTGTCCCCACCTGCTTAAATAATGATCCTTTTCACAACGTGCATATCCAAGAACCATGAAAAACGCCCTCTGTATATATATATATATATATATATATATATATATATATATATATATATATATATACAGTGGTGTGAAAAACTATTTGCCCCCTTCCTGATTTCTTATTCTTTTGCATGTTTGTCACACAAAATGTTTCTGATCATCAAACACATTTAACCATTAGTCAAATATAACACAAGTAAACACAAAATGCAGTTTGTAAATGGTGGTTTTTATTATTTAGGGAGAAAAAAAAATCCAAACCTACATGGCCCTGTGTGAAAAAGTAATTGCCCCCTGAACCTAATAACTGGTTGGGCCACCCTTAGCAGCAATAACTGCAATCAAGCGTTTGCGATAACTTGCAATGAGCCTTTTACAGCGCTCTGGAGGAATTTTGGCCCACTCATCTTTGCAAAATTGTTGTAATTCAGCTTTATTTGAGGGT
Organism: Erpetoichthys calabaricus; assembly: GCF_900747795.2. NCBI lineage: Eukaryota > Metazoa > Chordata > Cladistia > Polypteriformes > Polypteridae > Erpetoichthys > Erpetoichthys calabaricus. The sequence continues at coordinate 165,040,251 of NC_041394.2, forward strand.
TTTCTAGCATGAACCGCCTTTTTAAGGTCATGCCATAGCATCTCAATTGGATTCAGGTCAGGACTTTGACTAGGCCACTCCAAAGTCTTCATTTTGCTTTTCTTCAGCCATTCAGAGGTGGATTTGCTGGTGTGTTTTGGGTCATTGTCCTGTTGCAGCACCCAAGATCGCTTCAGCTTGAGTTGACGAACAGATGGCCGGACATTCTCCTTCAGGATTTTTTGGTAGACAGTAGAATTCATGGTTCCATCTATCACAGCAAGCCTTCCAGGTCCTGAAGCAGCAAAACAACCCCAGACCATCACACTACCACCACTATATTTTACTGTTGGTATGATGTTCTTTTTCTGAAATGCTGTGTTCCTTTTACGCCAGATGTAACGGGACATTTGCCTTCCCAAAAGTTCAACTTTTGACTCATCAGTCCACAAGGTATTTTCCCAAAAGTCTTGGCAATCATTGAGATGTTTCTTAGCAAAATTGAGACGAGCCCTAATGTTCTTTTTGCTTAACAGTGGTTTGCGTCTTGGAAATCTGCCATGCAGGCCGTTTTTGCCCAGTCTCTTTCTTATGGTGGAGTCGTGAACACTGACCTTAATTGAGGCAAGTGAGGCCTGCAGTTCTTTAGACGTTGTCCTGGGGTCTTTTGTGACCTCTCGGATGAGTCGTCTCTGCGCTCTTGGGGTAATTTTGGTCGGCCGGCCACTCCTGGGAAGGTTCATCACTGTTCCATGTTTTTGCCATTTGTGGATAATGGCTCTCACTGTGGTTCGCTGGAGTCCCAAAGCTTTACAAATGGCTTTATAACCTTTACCAGACTGATAGATCTCAATTACTTCTGTTCTCATTTGTTCCTGAATTTCTTTGGATCTTGGCATGATGTCTAGCTTTTGAGGTGCTTTTGGTCTACTTCTCTGTGTCAGGCAGCTCCTATTTAAGTGATTTCTTGATTGAAACAGGTGTGGCAGTAATCAGGCCTGGGGGTGGCTACGGAAATTGAACTCAGGTGTGATACACCACAGTTAGGTTATTTTTTAACAAGGGGGCAATTACTTTTTCACACAGGGCCATGTAGGTTTGGATTTTTTTTCTCCCTAAATAATAAAAACCATCAGTTAAAAACTGCATTTTGTGTTTACTTGTGTTATATTTGACTAATGGTTAAATGTGTTTGATGATCAGAAACATTTTGTGTGACAAACATGCAAAAGAATAAGAAATCAGGAAGGGGGCAAATAGTTTTTCACACCACTGTATATACAGTACACCCCCAAAATTCATGGGAGTTACGTTCCTAGAGCACCTGCAAATTGTGAAAAACTGCGAATTTTGGATGTGGTTAAAAAAAATGCCTATTTTTATAGTTTAAACCCTAAATATGCCCCCAAAACACTTTAATTTAATTTCAAATTCAGCATAATACATTACCTAAAAAAAAGAATGTAAAGGTAAACCTGTATACTGTACTGCTATGTCTCCCACAGTGCTAGAATGTAAAATACCGATGTTACTGCTATATGTACAGTACTATAATTCATGCAAGCACATTTTCATTGCCAGAAGTCTTAAAAGGTGCAGGGCGTTTCGGCAGCATCTTGGGGCTTTAATCCTTAAACTGCCACATACTTGGGGGTTAATGCATCCCTGGACGCCAAATACTTTTTGCTGCTGTTGTATATGATTGTTCAATAATGCTTTTGTTGATTACTTTATGTTCAGGTATTGATTGCTATGTTCTGCATCTTTTGGGACGTATGACATACTGAGGGAAGGGTGTGGTTTTAAAAAGCACACTGTATGGAGAGTTGGTTAAACAGGGTTCAAAATAAACAGCATTCGAAACGTTATTCTGAGTGTGTCGCTACTTCAACCTAAAGAACATTACAATTGGTGAACGAGGATGGCTGAAAATGTTCTGTTTGTTTTGCTTCCACCCCCCAAGCCTTTCTTGCCTCAGCCGGGCGAACTGCCCATTCCGTGGGACAGATGGAAGTCTTCATTTCAAACGTACCTGCTTGTTGTGGGTTTGGACACAGTTGCTAGTGCTAGAAAAAGAGCCATTCTCCTGCATTGCCTCAGCTCAGAATGACTCCGCGTTTTCCAGACTCTCTGCAACGCTGACACATACAAAGCCGCTATTGTATGAGGGGCCAAACAGGCCAAAAATCATATATTTTTGTACGTAAAGTATTGGTTTACGCATGAACATTATTGGTTTATGGATGATTACTATCGGTTTGCGTGCATACTTAATTGGTTTGCGTGCGAACAATACTGGTTTCCTTCATATGAACCATATTGGTTCGTGTCCGTATATTATCGGTTTGTGCGTGAACTATATCCGTTTGTATATGCATAGCACTGGTTTGCATATGAACTATATTGAATTGAACTTTATTACTGGTTCACGTGCGTTTGCTATCGGTTTGTGAGGGAATTGCATTGGTTTGCGTGCGTATGCAATCGGTTTGCGTATGAACTATATTGGTTTGTGTTCGTATACTACTGGTTTGCTTACGTATAGCATTGGTTTTTCATATGCACTATACTGGTTTCATGTGGGTAATATATCGGTTTCGCATATGAACGCTATTGGTTTTGTGTATGCACTACATTGAGTCCTTGTCAGTCTTCTACCGGTTTTATGAGTGCGTACTATGCCGGCTTTGTGAAAGTAACATGCTGGATTTATGTGTGCACTATATCGGTTTTGCGTATGAAACATACTGGTTTGCGAACGCACACTATCGGAATGTTGTGTATGAACTATATCGGTTCTGCGTGCGAACTATATTGGTTGTTCACGTGATCTTCAGCGGAAATGGGTGGGGCAATAAACAGGAACTCAGGGGCCGGTAGTGTCATGGAGCGTGTAGAGAAGCTGACAGGAGACAGATCTGGGTTTACTTTAAACTGCGCTGTACTTTTTTCCCCACGGTTTGGGAAAGGACTTGGTGGTAATTATTACTATTTAATAGAATCTGCCATTGAGTGTGTAATGAACACAAAGCTGAAGTTAAGTACGTATTTGGACATCTTTTTATTCGCTTCCAGCTACATGCTCGCTTGCAACCCGCGACTGTACTTTTTCACACAGCTTTTGTAAACTAGTTACTTATTCTAAAGGCAAAATATTCTACATTTACGACTGACGCCTTTATCCAGTATAACATTTAGTTACTACTGGTTACATTTCTGATGCCCAGCGATCCCGCACCGTGCCGCCTAGACAGGTGAAGTGACATGCTCATGGTCACACAGTGTCACTATCAGGACTTGGACCGACAAATGTAGGGTTTAGAGGACAAAGCCCTAACCACAATGCCCCACTGCTTGCACATCTGCAACGTGCATATTATTTGACATGATATGATCGTGTCCATTCTTTGAAAAGCTAAATGTTCCATATTTAGGACCAGTATATGTGAGTTACATCATATTGGGCCACCTTACCTTTCACAGTTTTGTGACAAGGCATATGCGTTTTTTAAGATGCAGCTGAGTTTTGCCCTGCCAGGTACGAGTACCTGCGTATTTCCACTCCAATATCTGATAAATAGGATTTACTATGCTATTTAATGGGCACTGTAAAGTGTTAAATCACGTTCAGCCACCTTAATTTTCACAGTTTTGTGACAAGACAGATTCCTTTGTTAAATTAAAGTTGTGTGTAACATTTTTGACCTGTGCAGAACCAAAATGTGGAATATTTATTTTTTCAAATAATTGATCAGTTTGTAATGATTCTGATTAATGTACATGCTGTAGAATATTTTGCCATGCCGTTAGAATAAGAAGCTGGTGTGCAAAAGCTGTATGAATAAGTAGCTGACTGCAGGCATATACTGGATGTAGCTAGGATTGAATAAAAAGCCAGCAGAATGTGCACCTCACGTCAGCCCCGTGAATATTTCAGAATTACTGGAAAATACTGTTAAAAATAATAACCACCAAGCCCTTTCAGAAACAAACAGTGACATGCAAAAGTATTCAATCACTTTAAAAGTCATCCTAATTTTCTGTATGACAAGAGATTTTTCCACGTTTATTTATTCATTCTTTTTAATGTGAACTCTTGTGCTGTAACAATACATTTCTAAATAAACCATTTTCTGTAGATATTTAACTGAAGAAGAAAAACTCCAAAGTTGATGTTTGCATGAAGTGTTCAAGCCCAACACATTCATACTTTGTCAAGAACCCTTTTGCTGCCGTAACAGCCTTCGTTCTTTTGTAAGTAGGCCCCAGTTCTGCACACTGCTCAGGAGTGATTCTGCCCCTTTCTTCTTGGCAGGATTTCTAGAGACCCTCTATGTCGGTGAGATGGCACCTCTGAACAGCAGTTTTCAAACAGTGCCACAGATTCTCAACAGGGTTAATTAAGCTTAGGGCTTTGACTTGGCCACTCCAAAACATTCACCTTTCTGTTTTTGAGCTATCCCAGTGTCACATTGTCCTAATGCTTAGGGTCATTATCATGTTGAAAGATGAATCTTCTCCTGAGCTTTCATAGCAGACTGGAACAAGTTCTCTTGCAAAATTGTGTGGTATTTGTGTCCATCCATTGTCCCTTCAACTCTGACAAGATTCTCAGACCCAGCACATGAAAAACATCCCCATAGCATGAGACTGCCACCACCATATTCCACTGTAGGAATGTTGTTTCTTGAAGCCTGGGCAATGTTAGTGTTACACTTCACATACCTCTTACGTCTGTCCAAAAACTTCTATTTTGGTCTCATATGACCATAAAACCTTCTCCCACATTTTAACTGGGTCTTTCTCATGCTTTGTGGCAAACGCCATACATTGTTTTATGTGGACCTTCTTAAGGAATGGCTTCTTTCATGCTACCCTCCCATAGAAGCCTGTTTTATGGAGAACTCTTGAAATTGTGGACCCCAGCACCTTTACTCCAGCTAAAGATCATCGCAGACGTCTGAGAGTGACAGTTGGATTTCTAGTCGCCTCTCTCACCAGTTGATGTCTCACTCTGATGTTGAGTTTTGAGGGACAGCCTGTTCTAGTCAGAGTCTGTGTACTTTGATGAACCTTCCACTTTCTGGTGATGAATGCAACAGTGCGCAATGGGACATTCAAACTCTTTTGATATTTTTATAGTCATTCCCAGTCTTGTGCATTTCAATAACTTTGTTTCTCACATCAGTAGAATGCTCCTTTGTTTTCATTTTTGCAGTGACTGTCCACCAAAGATTACGGCCCTTACAAAGGGGGCTGTTTATATCCAGAGAGACAGAAAGGACTCACAAGTAGCACCTCATCATGTTTAATTATGACTGTTAAATGACTGTCACCTTTGTAATTAATTTGTCATTGGTGTAATGATGGAGCTTCCAAAGCACAGAGGTTTAAATACCTATGCAAACATTAACTTTGGAGTTTTTCTTCTTCAGTTAAACGTCTACAGAAAATGGTTTATTTTGTCTTTGGAAATGTTTTGTCACAGCATAAGAAAAATACTGAATGAATAAATGTGTATAAATCTTTTGTCTTGCAGAAAATTGTGACTTTCAAGGGGATTGAATACTTTTGTATGCCACTTAATGTTTGTGAAAGGGCTTGGTGATGATTAGCGTTTAACATCTGAAATGATCACGGGACTTAAGTTAGGTATAAATTCAGGTGGCTTTTTATTCACTCCTAGCTACACATATGCTTGTAGTCAGCTACTTATTCACAAACCAGCTTCTTCTTCAATGTTAAGTGCATGGTAAAATATTATACAGCGTGTACATTAATCTGCAAACTGATACATTATTTGAAAGAATAAATATCCCAGATTTAGCTCTTGAACAGGTTGAAAATGTTACACTCAACTTTAACAAAGGAATCTGTCCTGGACAAGATTATATCAAATAATATGCACATTGCAGATGTGCAAGCATTGGGGCATTGTGGTAAGGGCTTTGCCCTCTAAATCCTACATTTCTCGGTTAAAGTCCTGATAGTGACACTGTGTGACCATGAGCATGTCACTTCACCTGAATAGGCGGCACGGTTGCGTGATCGCTGGGCATAAGAAATGTAACCAGTAGTAACTAAATGTTATACTGGATAAAGGCGTCAGTCGTAAATGTAGAATATTTTGCCTTTAGAATAAGTAACTAGCTTGCAAAAGCTGTGTGAAAAAGTACAGCCGCGGGTTGCAAGCGAGCATGTAGCTGGAAGCGAATAAAAAGACGACCAAATACGTACTTAACTTCAGCTTTGTGTTCATTACACACTCAATGGCAGATTCTATTAAATAGTAATAATTACCACCAAGTCCTTTCCCAAACCTATTGTGTGGAAAAAAATACTGCACTGTTTAAAGTAAACCCAGATCTGTCTCCTGTCAGCTTCTCTACACGCTCCATGACACTACCGGCCCCTGAGTTCCTGTTTCTTGTCCCGCCCATTTTCACTGAAGATCACGTGAACAACCAATATAGTTCGTACGCAGAACCGATATAGTTCATACACAGAGTTGCAATAGTGTTCGTTCACAAACCAGTATGTTTCGTACGAGAAACCGACATGGAACACACATACAACCAATAGAGTTCAAGCGCAAAACCGATATGTTACCCACATGAAACCAGTATAAGACGTGCATGAAACCAATATAGTGCATACACAAATCCATCGTTAGACCGGCACAGAACGCAAGCCAATATAGTTCATACGCAAACCGATAACATACAACCGAAAACCAATAACAAACGTACTGGAACCACTGATATACACACGCGAATCAATATAGTTCATATGCAAACCAGTGCTATGCATATACAAACGGATATAGTTCACGCACAAACCGATAATATACGGACACGAACCAATATAGTTCATATGAATGAAACCAGTATTATACGCACGCAAACCAATTAAGTATGCACGCAAACCGATAGTAAACATTCATAAACCAATAGTGTTGATACGTAAACCAATAGATTACACACAGAAATATATGATTTATGGCCTGTTTGGCCCCTCATACTATTGGGTTCCTTGACGGGCACTTTACAAAAAAAGCAGAGCGTATTTTTGAAACGGCTACAGTTCTATCAGCGGACACAAAGTGCTGGTGAGTCTATTTCGCAGTACGTGGCTGACTTAAAGGGTTTATCCGAGTCTTGTAAATTTGGCCTTCTTCGTGATGAAATGATTAGAGACCAACTGATTGAAAAAACTACTCTTCCTCTGGTGTGTGAGAGGCTTCTTTTGGAGGATGATGACTTGACGCTCTGTAAAGCGTTGACTTTTGTGTGCCAAATAGAATCAGCTTCTCAATGTGCACATTAAATAGCTGAAACACAGATGCCTCCTGCGAATCTCTTAACTGCTGTTCAGACAGTGAATTATCCACAGGGTGCAGAGTGTAACTGTGCATCTGACTGTCAGTCTCAAGCATCAGTACAGCAGATGAGACCTCATACAGCTCAGTCTTGCCAGCGCTGTGGCAATTGCGGTTCTACTAGACATGTGTCTCGTGCCATGGACTGCCCTGTACGAGGACAAATATGTAGGTGGTGTCAGAAACCCAATCATTTTGCAAAATGGTGTAGGTCAACGCCGGACCCTGGAAACGGTAACTGTACACAGCAAAAACAACGCTCTGCTGAGTCTTCCCCTGCAGTTATTCACACAGTCTGTTCCTCTTTACCTGGGTTTCGCTCCTGTGCCATGTACCTGGATGATGTTTGCATTCCTCTTCAGGAGCTAAAGTGTCACTTCTAAACATGGCCACCTATACAACATTCTTATCGTACTTACCACTTCAGCCACTTAACCTTTCCCTCTACGGATATGGCAGTTCCAGAATTGATGTGATAGGTTTTGTGTGCTGCACTGTAACGTATGGCAAAAACACCGTGTCTGATTTTCCTTTCCATATCACAAGACAAGGTAGCAATATTTTGGGCCTGGACTTGTTCACCAGACCAGGGTTCACACTACTGGACAGTGATGGGTTAACTTCTGAATGTGACATCACTGTGGCATCAGAAATGGCCTACCCTGTTCACTGGCTTAGGATATTTTAACACATTTACGCACAAGCCCCTGCTTAATACAAGTGTCACTCCTGTTATTCAACCTCTGCGGCATGTACCCTTAGCCCTGCGGGATGCTGTCACAACAGAACTACAACACCTCCTGACAGATGGCATTATAAAGCCAATCCACGCCTCCCCCTGGATATCGAATTTGGTCATAGCAGAAAAAAAGCTAGGTGGGCTGCGGTTATGTGTGGATTTAAGGGCAGTAAATCAGGCTATCATCCCTGATCGTTACCCCTTGCCAACCATCGAAGAGCTCACCACTCGCTTCCATTGCTCAAAGCTCGAGTTTTGTCAAGGTTATCTCCAAGTTCCTCTGCACAAGAACAGCAGGGATTTGACTGCATTCACTACCCACGTTGGAATTTTTCGTTATACCAGAATGCCATTTGGACTGTGCTCCATTCCCAGTTGTTTCCAAAAAATAATGTCCGATATCCTGGCAGGAATTCCAGGGGTGGTTGTTTACTTGGATGACATTGTAGTCCATGGCCCAGATAATGCTGTCCATGATGAACATCTGCAAGCAACCTTTGCAGTTCTTAGCCACCACAACCTTACCTTAAATGCAGATAAGTGCCTGTTTGCTGCACACGAAGTGGACTTTATTGGGTTCTGCTTGTCAACTCAAGGTTTATCACCCCTTCAGTCGAATGTGGAGGCCATTCAGCATGTTCCAGCACCTACTTCAGCTTCACAGTTGGCCTCATTTCAGGGGATGACAGGGTACTACATGAGATTCATGCCACAATACTCTGCGCTCACTACACCCCTTCGGCAGCTGCTTAAAAAAGAGGCATCCTGGAGTTGGTTGGCGGACTGTGCAGAAGCCTTTTGCAAACTTAAAGAGTTGCTTACTACTTCACCAGTCTTGGCTCATTTTAATGTGGACAGTCCAACTATTGTAACTTATGAATGCATCTGCTTCAGCAGTAGGTGCAGTTCTTTCACAGATACAAGATGGAGTGGAGAAGCCTGTGGCTTTTGCTTCCCGTGCATTGAGCCCTGCTGAACAGAAATACTCAGTAGGGGAGACGGAGGCACTTGCATGTGTATGGGCTTGTGAAAAGTGGCATACCTACCTGTACAGGCGTCCATTTACTTTACGAAACGACCACCAGGCCCTAACATCTTTGATGTTCTCTGCTGGTTCAGGTCACAGGCTGCTGCACATGCACCGCTGGGGTGAGCGTCTCCAGAGGTACAATTTTAAGTTACAGTTTACCCCAGGACGGGACAATGTAGTGGCTGATTTGTTGTCACGTTCTGTTTTTAATCCCCCTACCACTATGCAAATTGATCATGAGGAGGATCTGATTCACTTGCTGCACTCTCCACTCCAAGATATGGTATCACTCTAGGAACTTACAAAAGAATCTGCATTAGATCCAGTTTTCACAGTCCTACGACAGCATATTGCTAATGGCTGGCCATTGGAAGTGCCCCCGAACCTCCAGTCTTATATCCGATTTAAAGATGAGCTTTGTGTTGGAATGAGACTTGTCTAGCTTGTGGACATCGCACGGTTGTGCCCAGCAGCCTCAGGGGTCGGGTCCTGGCCATGGCTCATCAGGGCCACCTCGGAATTGTAAAACTAAAGCAACGCTGCAGGGACCTAGTCTGGTGGCCTGGCATTGACCAAGACTTAGAGGAGCTGGTTCGTAACTGTACACTATGTTTAATAAGTGGTAAGACTGGGCCCCCACCAATGCCTCCTCTCCAACCCTTGGCCTGGCCTGATCAGCCTTGGCAACACATTCAAGTTGATATCTGTGGCGAATTAAAAGGTGTGCCACATCACCAGCGCTTCTTGGCAGTAGCATACGACCTCCACGCAAAGTGGCCAGAGGTCATTCCCATGGGCTCAGTCACAGCAGAGTCCCTCATTGGTTTCCTGGACACGCTGTTTGCTCGCTGGGGTTTACCAAAACGCATATCACAAAGTTGTCCAAAACATGTTTCTTCCATCTTAAAAATGTTAGGTAATTAAGGTGCTTTTTAAATAAACAGGATTCTGAGAAAATAATTCATGCATTTATCTCTAGTAGGATTGACTACTGCAATGTGGTGTTCACTGGATGTTCAAACTGTTCTTTATACAGCCTCCAGTTAATCCAAAATGCGGCTGCAAGAATTATTACAAGAACAAGAAAATACGAACACATAACTCCAGTTCTTAAATCCTTACACTGGCTCCCGGTTAAGTTTAGGGCAGATTTCAAAATCCTTCTTGTAACATATAAAGCATGAAATGGTCGCGGTCCGGCTTACTTGTCTGAACTTATCATGACTTACAAACCTGAGCGCACATTAAGATCTCAAGATGCCGGTCTGCTTATGATTCCAAGTATTAATAAAATAACAGTGGGAGGTCGAGCTTTTAGTTACAGGGCCCCTAAACTGTGGAATGGTCTGCCTGCTACTATAAGAGATGCCCCTTCGGTCTCAGCTTTTAAATCCCGGCTGAAGACTCACTACTTCAGTTTAGCATATCCTGACTAGAGCTGCTGATTAACTGTACAGACTGCATCTCTGTTGTTAGTCATTAGCACTTAAACATACGTAACATGACAGTTATAATTGTATAACAACCCTCACTTATTCTGTTTTTCTTCTCGGTACTCAAATGTGGCACTTGGTGCCACGGCCCACCTGCCAAGTTGTTTTGCCTGCCTAAGGAAAAGTCATCCCAGATGGAGGATCGCAGGATTCGTGGGAAAGAGGGGTCTTTTCATCAGATTGGCTGGCCCAGCACTGTTTCAGCCGTGGAATGGCCAAATGGGGGAGGCAGCTTGAAGGATGAGGTCTCCAGGACTCTACACAAATCCAAATCTTATTATGGGATATATCATCTACTGTTAAATTCTGCTCTGTACTTCTAAAATTTATATTTTTTATTTCTTACTATATTGAGAAATTGTTCTGTTCTGTGTACTGCATTGTATTGTATTGACCCCCTTCTTTTGACACCCACTGCACGCCCAACCCACCTGGAAAGGGTCTCTCTTTGAACTGCCTTTCCCAAGGTTTCTTCCATTTTTCCCTACAAGGTTTTTTTGGGAGTTTTTCCTTGTTTTCTTAGAGAGTCAAGGCTGGGGGGCTGTCAAGAGGCAGGACCTGTTAAAGCCCATTACGGCACTTCTTGTGTGATTTTGGGCTATACAAAAATAAATTGTATTGTATTGTATTGTATTGTTCAAAGCACTTATACGTCATCTGGAAACCAAGGATGACTTCCACAAGCAGTGCTCTCTATCGTTCCCCAAGGACCCCTACAGGGCTGTACTTCTGGACTGAAATTCCCATGCAACCCTGCAGGTGTCCAAACTTGGGATCATTGGCATGGAACACTCATACCTATTTATTTTGGGTATGAACTGCTCTTGGCTTCTAGCTCTCCTCAGCCCATTAGTCCTTCTAGCATCCCAGTCAGGATGGGTATTATAAGGCATACCGGCTGGGTAATGTCTGTAACCAGGTCATCCTTCCATTATGGTTTCTACCTCACCAGGCAAGAAATCTTCCTCCATCCTGGCTATGATGCCTGTCTATCCTCTTGGGAACTTACAGGTGTTATGCAGAAATTTTGCCAACTTCATGTGTTATCTGAGTTTTCAAAGCTCCCACTTCACCTTCCAACTTCATTGCATTTTCATGAATTTCCAACTGAATTTTTAGGAGAGATATAAAGAAGCTATTACTTTGTTACCTGGGGCCTCATACATAACGCTGTGCATATAATTCACACTAAAACATGGCGTACGGACAAAAGCAGAAATGTTAGTTCGCACAAAAAAATCCAGATGCATAAATCTGTGCATTCACCAACTTCCTCGTTCTTCAGCTCCATAAATCCTGGTCAGCGTGAAAAATAACACACGTGCACACGCCTGCTGCCACTCCCAAACTCCTCCCAGAATTACCCCTCTTTGAGTATGCAAATCAATATAAATAGCCCTTAAGCTCAGCGTTCTGTGAAAAGGCAATAGCAAAAGCACAGGGGGAAAAAGAAGAATTTCAATGAATACCAAGTGGCGGCAAGGAAAAACATATTATTTGTTGGTTTAAACAGTGGTATAAACAACAAATGGAAGTTGATCGAGTGACATAGAGTGTTGGAGAAACTTGAAAGTTCAAGTTCACAAAGTCACACAGTGCCAGAAATAAAAAGAAGTTGTCAGATATCCAAGTCACCGTGAAAAGGCGAGTCATAACCCACCGTCTGAGTGTCATATGAAAGCTTATTAGGGTACAGAGAAAAGAAAAAAAATAGGGACACAGTGGAGAAAAAAGCTCGAAATGTCAACTTTAATCTTGAAATTTCCACTTTAATCACGTAGTTTATTTTGTCATTAAAGTAGTACGTCATAAACTTCATCTTAAAATTTTTAATTTCTAGTTTCTCAAATCCCATTATAACTAAAGTAGCACGTTAAATGCTTTGTTTTGTATATGTTCTTCTATGTGCTCTGTGTGTCACTATGTGCTTCTTAAATGGGCTTTCTCTTCCTCCGACAGGACACAGAATCCATTACATTCGTGATATTACAGCTATCTGAATAATTTAAATACTGAGATGTATACTTGATATCATTTTCATGATGATAGGAATTAAAGCATGTTATTAAACATGGGAACACGGTGGCGCAGAGATAGTGACAAACTGGCGCCCCGTCCAGTGATTGTTCCTGCCTCCCACAAGATGCTTGCTGTGCCGTGCATGACCTTTGATGAAATAATTCATTGTAGCAGTACTGTCTCTTTCAAACGTACAATTCCTGTCCTTCCTTTTCTTTCTCCAAGTACCCAATCGCCACACAATCAGCTCAGTAATAGAGTTAAGCCATCTGTAAATTTAGAACTCGATTCTACAAAACTTTTAAGGAACATTGAAATACCTTCATAGTACATGTTTAATCACTCTATCCATCTATCCTTCCAGTGTTGCGCCAGCCCCAGGAAGCATACAGCACTGGGCAGGAACAATCCTTGAACTAGTTAGCAATGTGACACTGTGTCCTTACATGTTTAATTATTAACAATATAGATTATTTACTGCGGTGGGTTGGCACCCTGCCCAGGATTGGTTCCTGCCTTGTGCCCTATGTTGGCTGGGATTGGCTCCAGCAGACCCCCGTGACCCTGTGTTCGGATTCAGCGGGTTCGAAAATGGATGGATGGATGGATGGTAGATTATTTAAATGATGTTAATAAAGTTTTATCTGTATAATGTATTTTGCTGCATTTCATCTTAAAAATTTTATCGTCATTAAATAATTAATTTAATTTAATAATTAATTAATTTAATATTTAATTTAATTTAATCGCTCTTTATAAAGTGGCTCAGGTTGTGCAATATTATAACTGTATCGCAAGTTTACAGTGTGGAAATTGTACTTATAAGTACAAACAGTTCTACAAGGAGCACTTGATGGACTGATTGATTGCGTTTATAGTTCTTGGGATGAAACTGTTTCTGAACCGCGAGGTCCCTACAGGAAAGGCTCTGAAGCGTTTGCCGTATGAGAGCAGTTCAAATAGAATGTGTGCATGGCTGAGGCAGCGTGTGCTTGATGCTGTGAAACGATAATTCTCTTTCTGATCAGCTGCTGTAGAGCTCTGATTCCACATTCAGATATAGTGATATAAATACTCTGAGTGGTGCAGTGAGAGTAATATGGAAAAAGATGATCCGCTGTGGCAACCCCTAATGGGAGCAGCTTAAAGAAGAAAAAGAAGAAGAAGAAGGTGCAGTGAGAGTAACAACGCTAAAGCAGCTATGGTAATTGGAATAGTTTGGCCATTCCGTGGACGACTATATTGTTACAGGTTAATTACAATCAGATGCCTTAAACTAATAATCAATATGTGGTTAATTTCAGTGTATCTGATAAAGCCGTGTCACGAATGTGGATCTAAAAAAGAAAGGGAAACCACACTGGAACAAAAGCACTGCTTTGATGCTGGGGGCCACCAGTTTGCAAAACCGAGCGGAGAACTTGCTACTGTGAAAATCTGCATGGCTTTCATGTCTTCATTCAGTATGCAACTAGCCCATCTCTCAATCCATCACTCAGTTTATTCATTACTTGATAGTATATACAGTAGGTACAGATTTTATTAATTAATATTTTTTATCCCCCCACATCCCATACACTTGAAAAAATGGTTTATCAGTTTTGTTGCAATTTTCCATGATGAAAACATAATCAATAACTAAGTAAATATTATAAGATTTTGTTTTACTAGGAAAAGAAAAACATTCTTATCTTTGCTTTGGTCATAAAAAGTACATTTAATGAAAACAATGTACTTTAAAGCACCTTGGTATAATGAGGGTTTCAAGATATAGAATCACTAAAATAAGATTATGCATTCCCCAGTTATGTATATAGCCTGAAATAAAACAATGGACTTCATGCACAGTATGGCTGTATCACTGAATGATTATATGAGATCCTAAAAGATCACTGTATGATCTCTTAGGATTTCATTATCTAGCATACTAATTTTGAGTGAAGCCATATCCTGAACCTTTCACCTATCTCTACAAGCAGAATTACATCATCATCCTCAGTGCAAATCACCACTAAGATGTCACCTTAAAAAAAGTCTTTTATCAGTACATCGAGGCCATCAGATAATTGTTGTATGCTATACTGCAATATGACTTTCAATATGGAAAGCAATGACTTGTCAAGATTCTGAATGATGATTTTACTATAAAAAAGTATACTAAATTGTGCAACTGGCATTTAAAAATATGCAAAATACAACTTATTTAATATACTGTACATTCTGATAAAAAGAAATGGTAACACTTTAATTTTGGTACTGCAAAAATTCATCTATTATGCAAGTCTACTATTCCAAAGGCAGAATCCAACAATGCAAATCCGATGACTGAAAACTGCATTAAACATAATATCTTGAAGTTATTGCAGTGTATTAAAATAGAATAAAAACCTACCTTGTCACTGACCTATCACTCTGAGAATTTATGGGACCACACATTGACTATTGATTTTATATGTAAATATTCTACTTATCTTCAGTCTGCTCTCATTTTTTTATCTTTTACACAGAAGAAAATCTCCATGTATTTGACTGGTGCTTTGTGACCAGTGAAAGGATTTTTATTTTCTGACAGTTTTGAAAACAGTGATGTCTCGGTTTTTCCTACTGTTTCAGTTTTTTTGTCTCACTGGCACATTGTTTTTATTTTTTGGGTTTTGGACTTCCCACATAATAAGTCAGGACTTCCATTGGTAGTCTTGTTATTTGCCAGTAATTCCAGGTACAGTACAGTATTCCTTTGACATCAGCATTACAGCTTTCTTGTCATCATCTTTGAGAGAAAATCCTTTCAATTTTGCCTTTAAGCAACACCTTCTGTCTTAAATAATGAATAGGGGGAATGAATGCATGGATGAACTGCAAAGACATAATGAAGCAAATTATACAGCATGCATTTATCTATCCTTCACTAAGAAAGAGAAAGGCTTTCCATACCATATTACATCTTTGAAAGTTGAGATGAGCTTGTGAGGGTCTAACCAGCTTTCCATAAACTCGATATACAAGTTACCTTTCATGAAAGCTCAGTGGGGGATGGTAAGATACATTTCCATGGTTGAGTCTATACAATTCTAACCCTAAACAACAATCTACAGACAAAAAGAAATAGATCAAGGAAAATGTCAGATGAAAAACAATGGAACTATATCATTTAATAAAGTACTTGTGCTTAAGTGTGCTCCATCCACAGTGACCTCCTGCCTTAAAACCATAGCTACCTTGACCCTGTACTGAGAAAAATGGGTTAAGACAATAGATAAATGGGTTCATAATGTGAATAAAACTTTGATAATTATTACCTTTATTGCTTGATAATTTGTATCATTTAAAACTATGTTGTAAAAATAGTCACACACACACGCCACCCCCAAACCAAAGAAATTAAATATCTTATACAGCAAACTTCACAATTTACACCAACTGTGTAGTTGGAGATAAAAGCTACACAATTCAACAAAGCAGAAATACAATGCTCAGCAAAAACTCCATGTAATAATCTGCCCACGCAGAAATGTATCTTTCATCACATGTGTTACAGAAAGCCACCCATAGGCTAATGCACCAATATACAGTACATACATCTTCTAAATCCATTTATCTAGAATAAGAACGTGCTAAGCTAAAACCTATCCCAACAAGGACCAGGTGCAAGGCAGGAACAATCCATGGACAGGGAACAAGCTCATCGTAGGGTAAACACATACATAAACTACAACCAATTTAGCATCACCAGTCACCGTAACCTATATGTCTTTGGACTGTGGGGGAAAACTAGAGCACCCTCATGCAGGAAACCCACACAAACACAGGAGAACATGTAAACTCCACAAAGGGAACATGTAGGACTTGAACCTCTGTCTTCTTATTACAAGATGGACACACTACCACTATGCTACTGTACTGTGCTTAGTTCGTTATTCGATAACCAAAAATGTTTCATAGATCTGTGTTCAACAGCAGGAAAAGAGATACCCAGTGGCAAAGAATAGAGTACAGTTAAAAGACAACAAAGCACAGACAAACTACATTCCTACCCTCTATGCTTTGACAGTGAAATGCTAAGATCACTCATATTTCTCACTTTTAAAGCCATTAGTCATAAGTATAAATTAAAAAAGAACAGCTTTAACTATTAAGATTTTTTTATTCTGAAAATGTTAACTGCTATAAATTAAATTACTTGCATAAAAGTTTAGTAAAAGTAAAAACTGTGAAATCTTTTAATTAAAAACCCCTTATATACATTTATTTGATATTATTTTCTTGTTTCTTGGCTTTTAAGATTCAAGCAGTTGCTTTTACTTTTTCAATCCTAGACACCTAAAATTATATATGTACCTACTAATAATATTTATCCAATTTAGAGTGTGATTCTTCCTCTATTTTTTCAGCAGTGATTAGACTCAGTCCCGGAAGACTGTCAGCTACTGAGCTCACACAACCATAACTGTAAGGTACTCTCAAAGTAATACAATTCTGAAATATTACACCTGAAGTAGTATTTAAACTGTCTGAAGAACTTACATTTCCAAGAAGACACTCTTAAAAAGAACCTACAGATTCCAAATAGAAACCAGCAAGGAAATGAGAAAATGTCCAATGCATTGTGTGGCACTGTAACCTAAACATTTTTTGTTAATGTATATATGTATTTAATGACCTTAAATAAATAAATAAGCCCAATGATATTAGGGGTTTGATATTTCAAATACATGTATTTATAAATCTACTGTAGTGCTCAGAAAGATGTGGAAGTTAATACCAGGTTTCTCAGCATAACATCCGATTCCCAAAAAGGAATGATTTATTTTTCTGAATTCATCCATCCATCATCCAACCTGCTATATCCCAACTGCAGGGCCACGGGGTCTGCTGGAGCCAATCCCAAGCAACACAGGGCTCAAGGCAGGAAACAAACCTTGGGCAGGGCGCCAGCCCACCGCAGGGCGCACACACACACACCAAGCACACACTAGGGACAATTTAGGATCCAATGCACCTAACCTGCATGTCTTTGGACTGTGGGAGGAAACCAGAGTACCCGGAGAAAACTCACGCAGACATGGGGAGAACATGCAAACTCCACGCAGGGAGGACCCGGGAAGTGAACAGCACTACCCACTGTGTCACTATGCCGCCCTTTTTCTGAATTTTTCTCTTTAATGCCTATTGTTTACATGGGGTTCATTGAAGTTTGCTTCTTTATACAAGCTGTTGATGAATGATCCTGCATAGCATCCAAGCATACTGGAGGAGGTAAGTGTAATAATGTTTTTATTCATGGAGAACTTATTTTACAATGTGTACCAGATTTTACGTTCAACTTGCCTCGAGTACACTATGAATGGTGATACTGTATCTGAAGAGTCTCTTCACTTGTAACCAGCTGCTATTTTCCCTTCACTCTATCATAGACATAAACCAAACGCTTCTTCATAGTTCACATTCAAGAAAAAAACAACAGACTATAAACTATGCTATAATGAGTAGGTAAATGAGCTGCAAAAAATACCCGAAAAAAAGAAAAGTATATTTACATTGATGGGCTGTGCATTAAGTTAAGCAGCAGAGGGTTTTATTATTGCTATGCGATCACCACAAAACATTTCGGTACTCGGGGATCCTTATTAGTATTAAATAGTTTGCTCCAAGAGATAGCTGAAATTTAACACATTTACTCATAATATTTTACAACATAGTAGATAAAAACAATTGTACATGAATACCCCCTTATATGTTATTATCAGTCACAAAATTCCAACACGTTAAAAAAATAAGAATTAAACACAAGGCGCGTTACCTCTTTGACTTTACTTCCTATGCCTCGGATATTAGGTGTCTCTTGTAAGTAACCGGTTTAAGCGTAGATGCTATCGAAACATGGCCAGCGGAGACGGTTCGTCCCGTGTGTTTCCCTTTTGTTGAATCCTACCAACAGCTGGCTGTTTGAGTTGCTAGGTGGCGCAGCAAAATTTTCAACTCACCAACACTGCACGACAAGCTGTTTTACACTGTATATTTATAAAACAGCTAACCCTGTTAGAAATCGAATTCATTGTGTCTGTTTGTGTATTTAAATATGAACCTGAATCGGAATAACAAAGGTAAGATTGACAAATTAATGCTACCACTATTATACCCTGCTAAGATCCGGAGCCTCTCTCTGTAGCTTAGGACTCGGGCTGGCCAGTCAACTGCAGGGCACACTCATAAAATTGAATGGTGTAAACATACGCATTTACTCACATAATAACATGTTGCTATTTCTGTTAGATGGCTTAATGTATTTAAAGCATACAAAATATTGTGGATTAGGGGAAGTGCACTATTTAATCTTGCTCTCGAATATTAATTTCATGATAAAGCGCTTTTTGATAGAGCGTATAATAGAAGACTTGATGGATTTACTCCACGGGAAAAAAAACTGAAAGATTCCTTAAAAAGCCTTTTCGACAACATAAAAAAAGTTTTATGTTTTATTTCTCATTCTCGTTAAATAACATATTCCTGCATGTTACTGTATATTAATAACTAGCCCTAATTAATACCCAACTATTCTATTGAAATACTTGTAAAACATTATTGCAAACATATATATTGAGCTATAAATGGCTGCAATATCAGTGCGCACCACAAACATTTACTGTATCTGCACTAAAATGCATTCAAGTAGAAGTGATTCTTTTTGTGATAGTTAACTGAAAGTAAAAGAACATTTTATTCCAGTCGAAAGCTGAAAGAAATGTTTCCAGTAGATGTAAACTTGTTCATGTACCAGTAGTATGAGGAGACTACGGTACATATTACTTCGGACAGTTCTGTGGTTTTAACAGATTAATAATATTAATTCATAATAAAATATTACATATTAATTTAATTTGCAGCTTCTCCAAAGCCCAAATGATAAAATCGTTAAAATGAAAAATGCTGTTAAAAAAGTACTTTATTCACAACCTTTTCTTAGATAGATAGATAGATAGATAGATAGATAGATAGATAGATAGATAGATAGATAGATAGATAGATAGATAGATAGATAGATAGATAGATAGATAGATAGATAGATAGATAGATAGATAGAGGTTTTTGCAAATTTTTAAAAAATAAAAAAACTGAGAAATCACATGTACATAAGTATTCACAGCCTTTGCTCAATACTTTGTCGATGCACCTTTGGCAGCAATTACAGCCTCAAGTCTTTTTGAATATGATGCCACAAGCTTGGCACACCTATCCTTGGTCAGTTTCGCCCATTCCTCTTTGCAGCACCTCTCAAGCTCCATTAGGTCGGATGGGAAGCGTCGGTGCACAGCCATTTTAAGATCTCTCCAGAGATTTTCAATCGGATTCAAGTCTGGGCTCTGGCTGGGCCACTCAAGGACATTCACAGAGTTGTCCTGAAGCCACTCCTTTGATATCTTGGCTGTGTGCTTAGGGTCGTTGTCCTGCTGAAAGATGAACTGTTCCCCCAGTCTGAGGTCAAGAGCGCTCTGGAGCAGGTTTTCATCCAGGATGTCTCTGTACATTGCTGCAGTCATCTTTCCCTTTATCCTGACTAGTCTCCTAGTCCCTGCCGCTGAAAAACATCCCCACAGCATGATGCTGCCACCACCATGCTTCACTGTAGGGATAGTATTGGCCTATTGATGAGTGGTGCCTGGTTTCCTCCAAACGTGATGCTTGGCATTCACACCAAAGAGTTCAATCTTTGTCTCATCAGACCAGAGAATTTTCTTTCTCATTGTCTGAGAGTCCTTCAGGTGCCTTTTAGCAAACTCCAGGTGGGCTGCCATGTGCATTTTACTAAGGAGTGGCTTTTGTCTGGCCACTCTACCATACAGGCCTGATTGGTGGATTGCTGCAGAGATGGTTGTCCTTCTGGAAGGTTCTCCTCTCTCCACAGAGGACCTCTGGAGCTCTGATAGAGTGACCATCGGGTTCTTGGTCACCTCTCTGACTAAGGCCCTTCTCCCCCGATCGCTCAGTTTAGATGGCTGGCCAGCTCTAGGAAGAGTCCTGGTGGTTTCGAACTTCTTCCACTTACAGATGATGGAGGCCACTGTGCTCATTGGGACCTTCAAAGCAGCAGAATTTTTTTCTGTAACCTTCCCCAGATTTGTGCCTCGAGACAATCCTGTCTCGGAGGTCTACAGACAATTCCTTTGACTTCATGCTTGGTTTGTGCTCTGACATGAACTGTCATCTGTGGGACCTTATATAGACAGGTGTGTGCCTTTCCAAATCATGTCCAATTAACTGAATTTACCACAGGTGGACTCCAATTAAGCTGCAGAAACATCTCAAGGATGATCAGGGAAAACAGGATGCACCTGAGCTCAATTTTGAGCTTCATGGCAAAGGCTGTGAATACTTATATACATGCGCTTTCTCAATTTTTTTATTTTTAATAAATCTGTAAAAATCTGAAGTAAACTTTTTTCACGTTGTCATTATGGGGTGTTGTGTGTAGAATTCTGAGGAAAAAAATGAATTTAATCCATTTTGGAATAAGGCTGTAACATAAGAAAATGTGGAAAAAGTGATGCGCTGTTAATACTTTCCGGATACACTGTATCTTTGTTTCTTAAGAGAAAAGCGCTTTCAAAACGTAATGAAATACAGTACCAAAGTTGGTACAAAATGACACAACCAAAACAATATGACGCTTGTGAATTTTAAAATATTGAAATAAATCGCACATACAAAAAGGTAGTTCTGAGGCTAGGAAGGTTGCCGGTTCGTAAACGCCAGAAGTGACTCTACTCTGTTAGGCCCTTGAGCAAAACCCATAACCTGTAATTGCTTCATGCTGGGTATGACATTAATCTGCATCCAGCCTAACAAGCAGGTCCTCCAATTTACAGAGAAAACTTAGGGATTTGTGGCAGGATTGGTACTCCAGGCACCCTAAAATACCACACACAGTTCCAGTGTGGTGCTGAGGTGTCACCTGGATATTATTGGGTGGGTGCGGCAACACGCTATCAATGCATGCTCCCAACCTCTCTCTCTCTCGCTCTCTCTCTCTCATACAGAAACTAGAACAGACACCAAAACAAGAATTATTATTAAGACTAGGGGGTTCTGCCTCCTGCTCGCTTCGCTCGCCAACCCCCATGCGGGCCCTACGTGCTAGTCATTTCCCGGACCTGACGCTTGCGAGGAATTGTACTTTGCTTTTGGATAAACACGAATATCAACTCTGTCTTTGATATCTCCGTCTTTCGAAACTATTATCGCTGACAATTCGTCACATGTTGGTTTATTATATACTAGCTGACGCCTGCTGTAGCATATGGCGGTGTAAAAATAGGAACAGAAAATGGTGAGAAAGGAATTCAGAAATCAAGAAGAAATAAATACTTCTTGAAAGACGCAGTTGTGAATAGGTGTTTTCGTAGAGACAACAGATAATGAGTTGAAAGATCTAACCCTAGAAAAAGCCACGAAAAGCCACGTACAACTGACCGTGGCTGAAGACTGGTTGTTGTAGATTAACGTAAATCTTTGCAAACGTTTGTCTTTGGGACTTGTTGATAGTCATGGAGAAGGCAAGTCTGAGTGGGAATTGTGCGCGTTTAAATTTAAAAGAGAGACTGGTGTCAGAAGGAAGGAGAGAGATTCTGGGAATGAAGATTGTTTCAGAATTTTGGATAGCGATCACTTTGCACTCGATAATATTTGTATTTATTCGGGTAACGATGAGTCTTGTTCCGTTGCAAAGACCTTTTGATGGCATAATACTTCGGAGGAGCATAACTACAGCTCCTACCTTCAGATGAAGGATATGGGGAGGCATGCCAGTTGGTGTGAGGGTGTGTAAAAACTCCTGTGGGTACATTAGTTGATCATTAGGATTGTCACGGACTACTATATCTACACTCTTGAAGGTCACTTTTTCACCGTGTATAAGATCAAGAACTTGGTTGTTAATATGTAGAGAATCGTTGTTTGTGATGCTCAGTATGGTTCTTGCAGCAAGTTCTTGGGGAGTTACAGTCGAGTAATTAATATCACCACAAAGTTGAGCAACTGGGTCTTGTTGTTATGGTAAACATTGAGAAGGTAGTTCTGCCGTGTCTCCAGTTTTACCTTCCCCAACTGAAGAAGCCATTGAACAAATTGAGTTTCACTTTCGATTGCTCTCATATTTTTTGTGAGTTTTAGGACTTTCATTTCATTCCACAGCCTGTGTTTATTGATGGAAGAGGCAACGGTGAGGGCTCGAGAACCACGGAAGATAACAGGCAGTATTTGGCGGAAATCTCCACCAAGAAGAATGGTTTTATTACTGAAAGGTGCATTTTCCTGAGTGAGATCTCGCAGTAGTCTGTCAACAGATTGAAATGCATAACAATGTGTCATTGGTGCTTCATCCCAGATGATAATTTTTGCTTCAAGTATATTATTGGCATCCTTGGTATTTGGCTTCACGTTGCAGGTTGATGTTGGTGTGATTTGTAGAGGTATTTTGAACACGGAATGTGCAGTACGGCCACCAGGTAGCAAAGTTGCTGCAATTCCAGTTGAAGCAACCACTATTGCCACATCTCCTCTACCTCTAACAGAATGAATGAGGGTTTTGTATATAAAGGTCTTGCCTGTTCCTGCGGGGCTGTCGAGAAAGAAACATTTCTTGAAATGAACAGGTGGATTGTATATTGCCTACAGTACTGTTTGTACGACTGTTCGCTGATCGTCGTTGAGTTGTTGTGTGTAATCTGCAGCTACTTTTTGTTCATGGAGAATGTCAACACAGGTTGGATAATGAGATGGGATGAATCTCGGAAACAGCTTGAATTTCAGCTTCACCACCATAAACTCCAGATGTTGGCATGTATTGATAGTACTCCTGACTTGTTGTGATAACTCAACTTGCGTTGGAAAGAACAACAGGAAGAACGTCTCCAAATCTGTCCCAATGTGATGCAACGAAATCTACTGCCCTATGTTGTAGTGAGAGTGTATTGCCTTCGTCAACTTTTTGTGTCAAGAAATAACCCACTGATAGGAACAGGCAGTTGCCGGATCCCAGAATAGAGATGATGTTGTACAAAAACCCGTCGACCCAGAGGATACTGTCATTCATTTTATAACAAAGGCTTAGGAAACAACCGTTGCAGTATAACGAAAATACGAAGGAGCGAAACCAATAGCAAGGAGCAAAACCAATGCCAATGGTCGACAGAGTACCTTTCTGTAGCAGGCTACGGAAAAGACTCCCAGGCGCACACATGGCTGAAGTGAAAGGTCACGCGGTCAGGCTAGATATAGGTCGGTGACGTGACACCAATGGGGTGATGAGAGAGGAACGGGGAACGCGGTAGTCCAAAGGAGGAATAGGCATCGAGAAAAGCGGTGTGGGGGTGTATGGGCGGGACCGGTTTTGAAGAGGAGCCGCAGGTAGTGTGGGGAAGGGTTTGGAAGAGGACGAATAGCAATGCTGTGTCGGTTGCGTGTGGGCAGGACCGCTTTTGAACAGGAAGCAGGATGAACCAGAAGAGAAATATATATATGAGATGCGAGTGTGATCTTTCGGATTCATTTAGAAATCCAAGAAAACTTCTTTGTCAGTGTTTTTCAGATAAATTTTGTGTAAAGTGCGATACTTTTGGATGTATGTATTTGATCGTTTAAGTCTTTCGATTCTATGTTGCATTGCTTCTTCATGATCAGAAATATAAACCTGACCGAATTGTGGCTTCTTTGAAATTAGACTTGGAGTAGCTCTGTCATATCACCTATTTCCATATATTCAGTCTCTTTTCACTGTTCCGTTATTTCACCGAGTAATAATTTTTGTTTGTTACTGCTAATGCGATCTTTACTATTAGTTTTTTGAGACTTTCGAATTTTAGTACTTTCATAATCTTTAACCTGCTCTGTAAGTGTACGTTTTTTAACCTCTTTATGACGTTCTACTTTGTCTTTTACTCTTGTCTTTTCTTCTTCTACTGTTTGTCTTTTATTTCCGCCCCCGCTTGGACCGGTTAGGTTTTCAATTCATCTCTTGGCACAAAGTCTTGTCTCGAGGGACGTGAAATTATCTCTCTGAAAAAGTCTCGTTCCAAGGTTTTTTTATATAATAGAGAGATAATTGCAGAACATGGATTACAAAACTCAAACGTGCCTTTATAATCAATCTAAAACCCTTAAATTTTTGTCATCCGATTCGTGCAAACTGGCGATGTAATCTCTCATCTCAAATAACAGATATACAGTAGTAAAAGTTGTATAATTATAAAGCAAAAGCAATACGAATAGGTAAAATAAGGTTTGAGGATCTCAAATGGAAACTAGGACACTAGGGGTGATATCTCTCTTTCACTGCTTTTATGCATGCCTTTGAGCAAGTAGGGAATGGTGATCAGTAATGTAATTCAACTATCCAGATATTACATTTTATTTGAGTTCCGTTTGTAAAAGAAACTTAAGGTTCTGAATCTACAAAGTGTATTTAAATAATGAATATTTCCTTTAAATTTTCAAAACCTGACATTTGACACTTGCATACATACTTGTAGGTATAAGGAATTTGGATTTGCTTTGGAATACAGTGTCCAGAAAAAATACGCGCTAATTGCTTTGGAGCATACTTTGTGAAATAAAAGGTTCAGAAATTTTCTGCTATTTATATGGTCAAGATTAGGCACTAATTAAGTAATAGCTTTTAAAAAACCTGAAATGATATGTATTTTCCATACAGCACCTTGGTATTGATTTTGTATATAATTGATATCAACTTTTGTATTTTTTGCATTTTGAAAGTGTTTTTTCAGCTAAATAAAAACACAGATATTTTAGCAAAAAAAAAAAACACTTATGAATAAAATTCACATTTTTCAACATTATGTTAAAAACTTTGTTTAAATTATTTTATTATTTGAGTGTTGTAGATATGGATCTTGAAGCAGCGAATGTCGGACTATTAGACATTTGCTCAGTGTCCTGTTTGTGGAAGTTTATAATAGCCCATAATGGGACTTGTATGGCAGTGTACTTTTTAAAATATAATTCAATATTTATATTTTATAAAACATATTAGACTACATTGTGGTTTATCCTGTTTCCTCGCAACCACACATATTGGGGGGGGGGGGGGGGGGGGTTCTGCCTGTTTTTTTTATTTTGTGGCTTACATATTCTATGCATTATGCGCTCACTCACATCTAATTCTGGTTTAAAATACTTACATCCCTCCATCTGTTTCTCTGTACCCTTGCCTGCTTCTAATTCATTGATGCAGTTGAGGGGCTGTATGCTTGTCCTGGCTGAATCAAGTCTGATGCAGGAACCACTGACTGATAGGCTGCCAATCTACAATCATGCACACTATCAAACTCTATAATGTGGAGCCTATTTTGCTAGTTAACATAACTTTCCCATCTTTATATAGGAACAATGTAGAAATGTCAACTAGATAGTGGCTGCATTCCTAAATATAAAAGTGCCAAAGTGGTTCTTTAAGGTACAGGGGGATCATTTTTGTTTTCCAAAAGACCTATCCACCTGAATGTTCCAGAAAAAAACATTTATTCTTCTAGATCTGTAACATGGTTCCATAAACAACCATTCATACTATATATAATTACAGATTTGTGAAATACCAATGGATCCCTGATTATAAAAGGATTTTTTCTGCATACAATAACTGGATAAGTTAAGGTTTTCTTGATTTCTTAGTATTCTGCTAAATAGCCTATAATATACAGTACACTAAAATGTTTGTTTAATCAACATATTAGGAACCTTTTTAGAGACCAAAGAACCATTTTTATACAAAAATCTCTTCCTAGAAAGAAATGGTTCTTTTGTGAAATAATTGTTCTTCAAGAAACCACACAACCCAAAAAATTTTATTTTGGAACCATTATTTTTTTCAGTGTGGGACAGGAACTAAACCAAGAACTCAGTAGCATGTGAAGTAGCTTTGTTAACCTTTGTGTTACCCTTATTTTTTATTGATTTTTTTCTGTTTTGAAAGGATGACTAGTTGGTTTGTTCTGTTCTTTAAGTATGTTCACAAGACATCTTCCAAAAAACCATAAACAAAAACTCCCAGATACATTTTCAGGTTATCCATTAATTCAACTAGGATTATTTTTCCAAAAAACCTTGAATTTATTAAACACAATCTCATGACTGGAGTTAAGCAGTTGTGGGGAGGAGCCAACTGTTCAGTTAGAATTAGCTTACAATCAAAACTGTATAACATTTATATTGACCTATATTAAGAATACAGTAACAAATTACACATAAACCCATTAATTTTCTGATCCACTTATCCTATTTAGGGTTGCAGAAAGCTGGTGCCCATTTCAGCAGCAGTGGGCACAATCATGAGCTAACCATTGATCTAACTCCTGAAGTCTTAAACTGCAGTGTTAGTTTAGAGTCACCAAATAACCTAGTATACATGTGCTTGAGATATAGGAGGAAAAAACATGGAGTATCAAAATAACACAGGAGATAATTATTTGAATATTAACATTTAATAGCCACATTATTAGCACAAAACATCATATTCAAGTCAATGGTTTGAACAAGAGCATGCAGCCCATGTGGTCTCTCTGCTTCCTGCAGACAGCTGCTCCTTTAATTGACTTTTATACAGTTAGAACTAGAGCACTCACATATTTTTTACTGAAAAATGAAAACACAAGGCCTAAATCAGTGATCCTCAGTTTCATTGCTGGGGGTGGGGATGTGTGTGGCTGCAGATATTTGTTCCAGCCAATCAGTGTGTCCTTTTTACCTTTACCTATTGTTTAAGTAGTTGATATTTTCTTTGTTCTATTATTATGATTTGATAAAAGTGCAAAAATGTGAAATTTACATTTCCAAGAAATTAAGAAATATATTTATATTACAGTATACTGTATCTTTAAATGCTTAACTCTGATTTGTAATATTATTTTTAATTCACTTTTTGTGCATGTCGTATCCAAATACTTGGAATAAATGAGGAGCAGAGCAGACATCAGTGCTAGTGATGGGAACTCTGGCTCTTTTCAAAGCTTCGGCTCTTTTGGATCGGCTTCCTTTAAAGGGCCGGCTCTTATGGCTCCCGAATGGCTCTTCGTTTAGTATCACTTGGATGCTTATATTTTAGCCTAATTAAGCAATTATGAATGGTTTGTGTATAAGCAATTTCTTATTCATTGTTTTCAGACATTACGTATTTTTATGCATTTTTTCATTACAATAAATACACAGTTACTATTGTTTAACATTTTAATAAAAGCTTTAAATGAACAACTTAACACAAAACCACAGCAAACACAGCAAACAAATTAAATAAAGGCCAAACTCAACAACAACAACACAACACTATGACTCTTTGAATAAAGGTTTTTAGGCCAGGTTGGCATTCAGAAATGCCAGATGCCTCAGCTTAGATGGGCTGATGCAATTTCTCCTCTCCGTGATTATTTGTCCTGTTTTTGAGAAGACTCTTTCTGAGGGGGCCGATGTAGCAACAATGCAAAGTCTTCCTACCATTACCTTAACCAGGCGTGGGTAGACTGCAGCCTTGGCCTCCCACCAGCTCAGTGGGTCTTCAGCTCTTTGGATGAGGGGCTCCTCAAGATAGGACCTCAACTCCAGCATAGCATCAGCTGTGGGATTTCTCCTTGCAGTGTCTCCTGTTGCTCTTTCGTCAAGAGCCTCCACACACCAGAAGCTTGTGGTTCCTGTGAACACGGACCTGCTCCAATTTCTTCCTCTTGGCCCTCTGATGGAGGAGCAGACAGGCTGCTGGGGTTGCATATTGCTGCTGCTGCACTTATTCTTTGAAATGCCTCATCCACAGCTCTGTTGTCATTAAATGCTACCTTTTTTCCAGAGCAGTGGTTTCTGAAAGCACAGTGTTGTACTCCATCCTCAGATATATAGTTATGGAATAATTGTTTGGGACAAAGTTTTTTTGCTAGGGAGACCATACATGGGGTTTAAGGCCTGTACAAAAGTTGTAAATCCTCTGTCCTCCACAATGGAAAATGGTTGAAAGTCGCTAGCTATCATTTTAGCCAGCTCCTCATCGACACTTATTTGTTTGTTTGGCGTCATTTGTTTTGGAATAAATGTGCTTATTTTGGTTTGAACTGAAGACCGTGTTATACCTGCAGTTTTCGGTAAGACAGTGGATGCTGCAGCAGAAGTACTTGGCTCTTTTCCAGGGTCAGTGGATGGCAGGAGAGAGGGCACGCTCTCCTCCAGTTGCACGGATGGGTGGGTGGTTCTTATATGTCTGTGCAGGTTTGTTGTTGACCCTGCTCTAACGGATATTTTCATATTACAAATTCTGCACTTAGCTTTGCAGTCTCCAATATCACTGAAATGCAGCCAGATGCTACTTCTTTCTCGGCTTTCACTCATTACTTCACTCTTCTTTTTTTCTTCACGATGCGCTTGCATTTAAATCTGGCTCCTCGTCTGTCGCAGCGACAGGTACACAGAGCGACACTGTACCTGGCCTGTACCAACACTCGCTGTCTTCGGAGCGTCTGCCCTCCTTCCTTCTTTCACATAATGGTACGATCCTAGTCCGATGTGTTGTTCGTGAACGAGCTGGCATTTAATGCCAGGCATTATGAGCCAATGTTCTGTGTGCCCATATAAGTAAAGTCCTGCCCCTGCCGAATGGACTTTCAGCAGAGCTGAGCAGGAGCGGCTGAAGCTTCAGCTCTGCTCGACGGGCATCGGCTCCTCTCGTTCGCTTCAAAGCATCAGCTCTTAGAGCCGGCTCGTTCGCGAACGACACATCACTAATCAGTGCAAACAACACGGAATGCTAAAGGACAATTATTTCAATGATAACCACTTATGAACTTAAAACAATTGCACAAATATCCGTAACATTAAAAAGAAAAAAGTACTTGAAAGGAAAAAGCATGAATTCCTACCCATCTAATACACACAGCCTTGCTTAATTAAGTTAGACGTACACTTAAAGGAAGGAGAAACTGCTAGGGACGAAAACGTTCAGTTGCAGGGGAATGAACTTAAAGTCCACAGACCTGAACGACACGTGTTTGTTTTTGCAGCTACGCTTTTCGTCTAGGGTAAAGTAACCTTGCGTTGTAACAAGTTTGACCGCTTCGAGTTACCGTAGTTCGGTAACATAATGGCTGCCTACACGTTTATTCATGCAGTTTCTTCATTATCCAGTTTAAGCTGTGTTTGGAGAAAGCGGGTGTGGAATGGCATTAGCAGAGCTGTGGTATCATCTTCTACCAGCCGAGAAAAAAAAGGTAAATTGGAAAAACATTTCAATCTTGATTTGATCCGAAAGTCACACTGTTGTTTCCTGGATATATGACAGAACCTTGAAGTCCTGGTTTACACTGCAATGCCCGTTTATTTACATTTTAGAGATTAAAGTAAACTAAACATTTGTGTTTGATTGAGTACGACCTTCTTGATGTAAATAGTAAAAAATATTTTCTACTCGTTTTAGCAAATAAATGGATGTGGACGTGCATGATAGGTTAGTTGACGACTAACTGGCACAGTGTGACTGTATTTGAATCTACCGTTTTAGCAGACAGGTCTTGGTTCATTCGTGCCTTGACCAGCCTAAACAGGTAAGAAAACGTATGGATACGTTGGCATTTTTAACAATTTGGTTGATTCCTGTTTGGCCCAATATAAGTGAATGTGGGCATGTTCCTAAAGGTGTGCCTTACTAAACTGGCTCACCTTCTGAGGCTGATTCCTGCCTTATTCCCGACCCGTTGACCATAAACGTTGTAGGAAACGGCGTCAATAAAAAGATGGTTAATTCCAGGTTTGTCGAAGCAGTAAATGTCACTGCTGTCTCCCCGCTGTAGACATTACTGCCTCGCCACTGCCTTTTTAAGAGTTTGCAAGTTTTTCTTGTGTTGGTGTGGGTTAGTTGATAACACTAAATTGACCTTATAGGTGAATGAGCGATCTGTTATATAGTAGCTTCCAATCTACTGTTTGTTCCCGGATTTTGTTTGATGACCCTGGCTTAGGCTCTAAAGGCGTTTTCACATCTATTTCGTTTGATGCATTTGTTTCCGAACTCTGGTGCGATTTCTCCTAAAGTCCGGTTTGTTTAGGCAGATGTGAACACGCCAAACAAGCTCTGGTGCGGAGCAAAACTACCAGACCCTTTGGAAAGCGGCCTCGATGCAGTACCAAGGGAACCCTAGAGCACTTCACATGAGGGATGAATTTACTCACGGAGAGGGGATTAGAGCATTAAGTGTACTGTTGACGTTTTCTGGGCCACTGGGACGGTACTTTCAAACACTCCATTATCACGCTGGGCTGGGGACCATTATAGGCCCGCTAATCACACAGGACGCTCATTGCAATAGTCAGGGCCCACTAATACGCAAGTGCTGTTGCCGTTATGTATCACAATTCATTCTTCTTAACAGCATTACACCACAAAACGTAATGTTTGAATTATTATCAATTCCAAGTGTTGCATGTTTCTTTATGGTAGTTAATTACGTTGTAATTTTTACTGTAAAGCGTTTTTTTTTGTTAGGACAATTTTGCAACAACTTTACCCCCCTGTAAAATGTTTTTGTACTTTTTTTCAGGCGATTGTTTAAAGACCGCATAAAAAGTAATTGCCTTCAAATTTTGCAGCGTACAACACGGTCTTGGAGAAGCGGCAGGGGTTTAGATAGATAGATAGATAGATAGATAGATACTTTATTAATCCCAATGGGAAATTCACATTCTTCCTCAAGTGTATGGTACTGTACTGTTACATTTTACTCTCGGGGTCCAGCACCGCCAAGGGTCCCCAATGGCCCCCTCCCCAATAATATCCACTTGCAGCAAGTAGATATTGCAGCACATAGACATAGAATTACTAGACGCCTCATGACCAGCAGCATCGTACATCAACATTGCCGCCATATTGCGAGTGGCACTGCTGTGGAATGAAGTAATGGATAAAGATGCCTCACGCATGTGCTGCTTGGGATTGTACAAACCGCTGTACGCTCCAAACCAGATCGCAGGGATTACATTTCATAGGTAATGTTGAACAATTGTTTTGGTTATATTTGGCCATTAGAAAATCCCATTTTATAATCTTAACTTTAGCTACGCCAGGCTAAGCTAGAAAAGCTATGCATTTATGTGCTCAAGTGAGCCTCCAAGCAACGTTTTGGCTAATCGTGTTTAGTCACTAACTATGTAGATTGTTGTTAGCTATTAACATTTCTCAAACTTTGAAAGTTTCCCAAAGAAATCCACCTCAGGAAGCAGTGGGAGGTAGCCCTTAGATGGGATTTTGAGAAAGCTGTCCTGTGATGTGTGCCATGCTAGTTTGGTAACAGATGCTGTACTGGCATCATATGATCAAAGCTACCACTCGCTCACATTAAAAAACAAAGGAGGTTTGATGATTCCTTCTGAGGGTACAGTCAAGATGGTCAAAGTAGCTGAGCGTGTTATCCGACAGTCGACATTAGGGCAAGCTGTCAGTGTATCTTTGATCAATCAGTTTGTTCGGGCTGAGATTGGTTCAGATGATGTGTTTTTTCTCAAGGAGCACATTGAGGAAACAGTTTGAAATTGACAACCATCATTTTATGCTCATGTCTTTAGTTGTGTTTGTCTTCCACAAACTAAGGCTGCACCATATTGCCAGACTGAATACTCTCAAATTACAGAGTGGCAACACACGGAAAAAGCTATGTAAGACACTTCTGTTTCATGAATTTTAGATCCTATCCAGTATATATTTAAGTAACCACATTGTGTGTGTGTGTGTGTGAGAGAGGAATGAGTGAAATGTTTTCAGAAATTATTAAGCCAATTTGTATGCAATAAAATTCTTTATTTTTGTCACTGAGTGTATCATTTCACTGTTAAAAAAAAAAAAGACAAACAAAGATAACTGGCAGTCAAAGTGCAAAATTCACAATTGGTATGCCAGTTTAAAAAGATAAGTTTTGAGGGTAGTTTTAAAATGTGTTATTGAATCGAGTTGACGTACAGTGCATCCGGAAAGTATTCACAGCGCATCACTTTTTCCACATTTTGTTATGTTACAGCCTTATTCCAAAATGGATTAAATTCATTTTTTTCCTCAGAATTCTACACACAACACCCCATAATGACAACGTGAAAAAAGTTTACTTGAGGTTTTTGCAAATTTATTAAAAATAAAAAAAATGGAGATGTTGAGATGGAGTCCACCTGTGGTAAATTCAGTTGATTGGACATGATTTGGACATCTACCTGTATTAGTTTAAATGGCACTTTTGCCACTCGCAATATGGCGTACGCACTGACAATCTTTAACAATGACAAAGTGTTCTTTATTATTTACGTAAATAGTTAAATTAAATATGCACAACTTTATTATGCAAAGTCAGTTTAACACTCAGAAATAAAAGCAAAAGACAAGTAAAGCAAGTGACGTGTTTATTAGAGGAGTGGTTGAGATGGAATCCCAAGTTTAAATGCCTTAGTGATGCTGTCCTTGTGCTTCCAACTGTTGCAATACAAGTACAGAATGTCAAACTCTTCTCACTTTATATAAAAAAAAACAAATAAACTTTCACCAATACTAAAAGTGTATTAATGTGTATTTTAAATTTCAGTTTAAACATATATTTACATTTTATATATATTTAGTTTTATATTCTTGTCAAAATTAATTACAAGTAAAATTGTATTCTGTTTAACAGAATAATGGTGCTGAAAAGAAGAAGAAAGGACTGTCTCCACCCCTCAACACCACATGACATACCACTCACTGTCTACTGGTCCATCAATGAACAAATCTGCTTCTGGTAGAGAAATCCTCTCAACTGTTCCTAGAGCTTTAATAAGAGCCAATCACAAATACAAAAAAAGAGAGACGATGTTATTCATACAGTTTCTGTACTCATTACAGATTTACTGCAGCCAAATGAACCTCTGGCATCAACACATCCAGAATGATGTGAACTCTGTAGATCTTTTCAAAAGTGCCTACAGCTCTTGAGAGCACTTCATCCAGGTAGCTGTAGAAGCTATCTATTAGCTCCTCATCATCTTCTGTATATAGTTCATTACCCGTTGACCTTTAGGATCTTCATAATTTTTAAACCATTTAGAAGACACCTTTTGAGATGCAACAGCCGGTTGGACAAGAAAATACAAGAGTTTGGTGCTATAAAGTTATCATAGCTCTCTGCTACTAGAATCTATCTATCTAGATTACCATAACAAAGTTTTACTTGTTATCTGAACTAAGTTAACAGCAAGTGGTCCTTTATGATGAACTCCAGCAGTTTTTTATGTTGAGCCCTCCTGGAGGCCCTGCTGATCTCTGCAGCCACAAAAACCCGAGCCACTTGTTCTCGAGTCAGCTGCCTTACTACAGTCACAGAGATGGCATGCTCTCCCACACTGTGGACACAATAACAATAATAATAACAATAACAATAATAAATCAAATTGTCATATGTAGTATTTGTCGTGTGCAAGCTATCTGGTTTTGGTCTGAACACTTCTGATTCCTCAAAAAAGTGGACACATTGGAATACAGTTCAAACTGTGAGAATTACTCTGTGGTTCACTACAAAAACTCTCATTCGTGGTTAACTCAATAGTTTTTAAATACAAACATTATTTCAGAGTATTATAAATGCACCACTCTAACACTACCTAAAGTAATATGCAAGTCAGAGAAAAGCTTTGGTTATTTTAGGATTAGAATAAAAATATCTACAATCTAAATACTCCACAGGTGAAAACTGGTCCTTAACAAAGCTTATGACAATCCTTCATTCCATGTCCAATTTTAAGGCTTTTGCACAAGTCAAACTGAGTATGAAACTACGGTGGTAGACTAAGTTTTACATTAATACATTAGTGTGGTTGTATCTGTATATTCCTCAAGGAGTTCACTGCTGCCATGTTCATCTTGGTCCTGACTTTTAGACATTAAAATATCGATGTTATTCATTTGACAGAAAAAAAGAGCGCCAGTAAAAGTTTACCTGTACATGCAAAAACACACACTGGTGTATTTAAAGTTACACTATTTGACCTCATTTAAACACTAGAGTATTTAAAATTCCAAGTTTATTTAAACTGACTGATTACCCTAAGTTGGATTTGAGGTGTCACTTTAGATTGTACAAGCATCCCAAAAGGAGCAGCTCCAAAAACAGGTACCTGCACCAGCAGTCCGTGATGGCACACTCGGTACAAGTACCAACAACTGTAAGGTATTCTGAAAAGGCACCTGTCATTTGGGACCTACTAAACCAGACCATATGAGCTGGCCACGTAAAATTATGCGTAAAACTGTTTACATACAAAAGGAAATACTAAATGTTTACCACCCATATGAGCAGTTTTCCCAGAAGAAGCAAGCAGCACCACTTTCTAATGGCTGCCATCCATATTACTAACCGAGAATGGTAAACCGGATGGCATGGACGCAGGTACACGGCGATGGGACCATGAGACATGCTGCGCAGGTGTGTACAGCGCGCGTCTCATAAACCGCAAGCAAAGTTGTATCCACCGCGAACGAAGGAGTCACGGCCCAAAAACGAAAGAGCTCAACTGACGTGAATGAGAAATGAAGCAACAACGTGCCCATAGCTAACGACTAACGACACAGCCGTACAAAAAAAGAGGATACTGCGCTGCAGCCCAGATTCAAACGGAAGAGGCTACGGCGGCCCCACAGGTCCACAGTGATAGTACAGAAGGCGCACAGCATAGTGAAACCTGACATAGTACGGAAGGCGCAGGCGTCACCGCCATATTGTGAGTGGCACTACTGCGGAGTGAAGGCACAGGCGTCACCGCCATATTGTGAGTGGCACTACTGCGGAGTGAAGGCGCAGGCGTCACCGCCATATTGTGAGTGGCACTACTGCGGAGTGAAGTTAGGAATAATGTGCTGCTTGGGATTGTACAAACCGCTGAACGCTTTACACCAAATTCAAACACAATACAGCTCCAACGATACAAACACGAGCCCACCTGGATAAGATCAATGAACGCAGGCGCCTACAACGCGCGTCTGAAATGCCGCGGGCAAAGCGGGCACGGCTCCAAAACGAAAGAGCTCGACTAATGTATTTCACGATACCCAACGCCAGGCGTAGGCGAGCGAAGCGAGCAGGGGGCGGAGCCCCCTTGTGTTATCCTAGGATAAAAAGTATATATAGTTAAAAGTATGCCACATATGAAGAAAAAAAATATCAGCATCTTTAAAAGACTGACAGTAAAATCAAACGGTTCCTCATGGTCAGATAAAGTGCATACTGACAGAGGGTAAGAGAAAAAGTACTGAAATCGTATATAATCTAAACACAAGTGTAAGGTTACATAAAGCTTAAAGTTAGTTAATATTCAAATTCCATCAACCTGTATATTAAACAGTCTACTGAACCAGTAGGGATGTCCTAGGAAAGAAAAAAAAAATGCATGTGAAAGTCAGATACTACAAGTGAATTACAAGTTTAACAAATGGTTGTTTGCATTTTACCTTATTTTTCATTAACATTGTTTTCACAATATATGCTTGTAGCAAATTGGCTGAAAGGAAAAATAT
This sequence comes from Erpetoichthys calabaricus, assembly GCF_900747795.2. Lineage (NCBI taxonomy): Eukaryota > Metazoa > Chordata > Cladistia > Polypteriformes > Polypteridae > Erpetoichthys > Erpetoichthys calabaricus. The sequence continues at coordinate 165,076,449 of NC_041394.2, forward strand.
AAATGTCACTTGTAATTAAATTGAAAAGACTTTGTGTACATCACGACACTTAATCTGTGCCACATACAATTTAGTGGTGCACTGCCTATTGCATGAAAGTCTTTTAGAATGAAAGTCAGTTTAGAAATGGCATGCATCATCTGCGCAAAACTACCATGAAGTTTTGTTAAAATTGACATTAACAAAACATGGCAGATTATTTATTTGGTATTACAATTTAGAAACATTGCTCCAAGAACTCCAACATAAGGAACTAAACTGAAAAGAGAAAAAGGTATTATCGTGCACCACTGTAGTCAATCTGAATTTTGTCAAAAGCTTGGTTCACGACAGAATAACTAATCAAGCATTTCCAAGATGTTTGTAAAAGTTTTTTTTTTTTTTTTTGTCTTCCATACACAGTCAAGGAGTTCTCTTGAAACTTGCCTTGTGGAATTTGAAGAGTTGCCGGTACCACTTAGTGCCGGCCCACTTCAAGCACTGATTATGCATTAATTACTACAGCGAAAATAATTAATACAGTGGAACCTCGAGATACGAGCACCTCTGTATACGAGAAATTCAAAATACGAGGAAAGTATGAGCGAAAAATTCAGCTCTAAATACGAGCATTGGTTCGCGTAACGAGCCACGAGCCAGGCTGTGGGTATAGCTCGCGGCTTAGCAAGGGGGCGTGGTAGCAGTTGCGAGCCGCGATCTGCTGTGTCTGCGTTTCTCACTTAAGTGCACAGGTGGGAAACTGCCCACATCCATGATTGTTCCTGTGGCTGATGGGCTGCAGCTGCCATGTCCTCCCCGCATATATAGAGAAGCGCGAGCAGGTTAAGGGGGAGAAAAAGTAAAAGAGAGAGAGAGAGAGAGAGAGAGAAAAGGCAGGCAGGCAGGCAGGCAGGCAAGCAAGTGCAGGCTCGCGCAGGCTCGCGTGTAGCTGAACAGGCGAGCCAAACAGCTGAAGCAGGACGGTGTAGAGAAGGTCAGCTGCATTAAGAGTGTCTCGCCTGTTTTAGAGCCCGCATGGGAGAAATAGGTGAGACGCTAACAGAGAAGAAGCACCGGGGATTGTCATCTGTTTTTAAAGACTGCTTCTTGTTGACGTTTTAACCTCGTGTTAAAGGATTGTTATTCTTGTGTATTTTAAACCTCCACTTCACAACTGTTTTAAGGATTATTTATTTAAAGATTTATTGAATGCTCTACTGCACTTTGGACACCTGTTTTGATTCTTTTAATAATCAGTTATATTATTTACCAGTGTTATTTATTAAAGGTAGACTACAGTATATATAATTTATCAGTGTTATTTATTAGGAAAATTGATTTTTATGTTAATATATTTGGGGTGCAGAACGGATTAACTGGATTTCCATTATTTTCAATGGGGAAGTTTGTTCTAGATACGAGAAATTCGCTATACAAGCTCAGTTCTGGAACGAATTAAACTCGTATCTAGAGGTTCCACTGTACAAACGTAAAAGTTCACAGTACAAACATAACCATGCAAAACAAAGTTATTAAAAAATACGAAGAAAACGGTGTAAATGCAAATTTCAAACGTTTTCATTTTGAAACACACTTACTTCCTTTGTCTAAAATAATGAGCAATTAGTTTCGTTGCTTCTTCTTTTTTCATTTAATGGAGTTTCGTCGCTTGGTACAATGGCAGGTTATTTAAGAGGAAACTCCATAAGGCAGAACCTCAAAGAGGTAGGGATTACGAACTGTGAAACGATTGGTTTAAGTTACACTTGATAGACCACTTCTAACGTTGATAATTGGACAGGTGAGTTTTTGATTGTCATACAGTAACAACAGTCTCATTCATTGAAGTTCTGAATTAGCACAAAGTGATTTGCTGAAGTCGAATTTGATTGAAGGTTATCCCGCCTCTAGATCCACCCATAATGTCTCTGGTCTGCAGCAATGCCCTTCTCACTTGCAGAGCCATAGCACCACACTTCACTGCAGTTGTAGACACGGAAGTGACATCACTGCAGTTTCAAGACTGACTTTGTCAAATTACTTTTGGAAGGTTTCAGCTGGTCTCGGCAAAGCCCGGAAAGTAACGTCGGGTCAAGTACCAGTTCAACAATTAAGCGATTAAAAATGAAAACGGCTAAACAGAAAGAATGGGCACAATGTCAAGTCTGTTTAATGTCTTCCGAAATGACAAAAAAAAAAAAAAAGTCCGCTGATCTCATTAATTTTTGGGAGGTTATTCCAAAGTATGGGGACTATACAGGTGAAGGCCCTGCTGTCACCCACAGAGTGCAGGTTAGTGTGGGGCACAACAAGATGGCCAGAATCCGAGGAACTTATAGTACAGGTTAAAAAAAGAATTTTATATTCAATCCTATAAGACACAGGGAGCCGTGAAGGTGCAGCAGGATGGCTGTGATGTGCTCGCTGTTGCCAGTTTGTGTCAGAACTCTTGCAGTTGAGTTTTGAATCAGCTGGAGCTGTGATATAAGATTATATTATTATACAATTAAGATAACTTAATTATTAAGGCTTGAGGGTTGCCCTGGACATGACATAAGCTGCATAGGGTCTGACAATGGGTCCAAGGATTTCATTCTGATACCTAATATCATGCTGAACAATGTTACAGGTAACGTTCTCCACGGCTTCTCCAGACCCTTTCATATCTGTCACATGTGCTCAGGGTGAACCAACTCTCATCTGTGAAAAGCACAGGGCACCAGTGGTGGACCTGCCAATTCTGGTATCCTATGGCAAATGCCAATCGAGCTCCACGGTGCTGGACATTGAGCACAGGGCCCACTAGGGGACGTTGGGCCCTCAGGCCACCCTCCTGAAGTCTTTCTGATTGTTTGGTCAGAGACATTCGCACCAGCGTTGTGCCTGCTAGAGGTCATTTTGTAGGGCTCTGGCAGTGCTCATCCTGTTCCTCCTTGCCCAAAGGAGCAGATACTGGTGCTGCTGCTGATGGGTTAAGGACTTTATACGGCCCTGTCCAGCTTTGCTAGAGTAACTGTCTGTCTCCTGGAATCTCCTCCATGCCCTTGAGACTGTGCTGGGAGACACAGCAAACCTTCTGGCAGTATCCTGGAGAAGTTGGACTGCCTGTGCAACCTCTGTAGGCTGCAGGTATCGCATCATGCTACCAGTAAGTAGCGACACTGACCGTAGCCAAATGCAAAACTAGTGAAAAAACAGTCAGAAAAGATGAGGAGGGAAAAATGTCAGTGGCCTCCACCTGTTAAACCATTCCTGCTTTGGGGTTCGTCTCATTTTTGCGCTTCTAGTACAACTGTTGTTAATTTCATTAACACCAAAGCAGCTGACACTGATTAACAACCCCCTCTGCTACTTAACTGACCAGATCAATATCCCAGATGCTTCATTGACTTGATACTATACTTTGATTAAAAAGTGTTCCTTTAAATTTTTTGAGCAGTATATTTTAATGTAATACTGTGGTTTAGATAGATAGATAGATAGATAGATACTTTATTAATCCCGATGGGAAATTCACATTCTTCAGCAGCAGCATACTGATACAATAAATAATATTAAATTAAAGAATGATAGAAAAATAAAAGTAGAAAAGTACACATACATATTTAATAAGTCACTACACACATTACTGAAATAAACTCAATGTTAGTTTTTGGATAGCTCCACACTTCAGTCCTTCACAAATGCAGTAGTGTACAAACATCATATTTTAATTTGTCTTTGAGAAGCATGAAAGATAATTGTGGTGAACCTCAACTTATGATTACATTTTTGCTACGTATGAACTATTGGGGGACTTTTTTTTTTTTTTTTTTTTTTTTATAATCAGATGGTCACTTTATTTTAACAAGCAATGTAAATAACGGGCGGCACGGTGGCGCAGTGGGTAGCGCTGCTGCCTCGCAGTTGGGAGATCTGGGGACCTGGGTTCGCTTCCCGGGTCCTCCCTGCGTGGAGTTTGCATGTTCTCCCCGTGTCTGCGTGGGTTTCCTCCGGGCGCTCCGGTTTCCTCCCACAGTCCAAAGACATGCAGGTTAGGTGGATTGGCGATTCTAAATTGGCCCTAGTGTGTGCTTGGTGTGTGGGTGTGTTTGTGTGTGTCCTGCGGTGGGTTGGCACCCTGCCCAGGATTGGTTCCCTGCCTTGTGCCCTGTGTTGGCTGGGATTGGCTCCAGCAGACCCCCGTGACCCTGTGTTCGGATTCAGCGGGTTGGAAAATGGATGGATGGATGTAAATAACCTGTTTACTCTGTACCCTCAGATCACATTCTATTTGTTTATCAAGCAGAACTGAATATTTACATTTTCTATACAATACAGTTCAGCAGGCTGGTGAGACACATAGACACATTCACTATGCATAGGCCTACATATTACAGGTGCTGTCATTGTTTTCCTCTGTGGATTAGACTGTTGAATCTACACAATGGCTGTACATGCTGGGGTCTTTGGCACATGTTGTCCCAGTAGAATGTGAGGTGTCACCAATGGTTTATCCTGCTCCTCAAGAAGGAGCCTCCTCCCTGTTCCAGTCTCGGTTCAAGGTTGTCCAGTTGACAAAAGTGTTTTTTTCTGAGATGTTTGATATGTTGAAAAAATTGCCTGTGGCTAGCATCCAGCTTAATGTTTTGTCTAAATTCTCCACTCCTCTTTTTGTAGCATTATAGTCCATTATCATTTCTAACCATTGAATCTCCTATCCCTGTGTAGTGTATCCCTCCAGATCACATTGTGCACTAAGGATGTGTCATTTATTTAGACAAACTTTGTTTTCACTGGCCTATTCTGTGTGGCCAGCAGTTGAGATGGGAGCTCTGGCTTATTTTTCCTTATAGTGCTAAGCATTGTTACCTTCCTCTTGAGGAGCTACTGCCCCAGTTTGTGTAAAAGTTATCACATACAGTTATACCACAGTTAGGTCCATAAATATTTGGACCGAGACAACTTTTTTCTAATTTTGGTTCTGTACATTACCACAATGAATTTTAAATGAAACAACTCAGATGCAGTTGAAGTGCAGACTTTCAACTTTAATTCAGTGGGGTGAACAAAACAATTGCATAAAAATGTGAGGCAACTAAAGCATTTTTTTAACACAATCCCTTCATTTCAGGGGCTTAAAAGTAATTGGACAATTGACTCAAAGGCTATTTCATGGGCAGGTGTGGGCAAGTCTGTCGTTATTTTATTATCAATTAAGCAGATAAAAGGCCTGGAGTTGATTTGAGGTGTGGTGCTTGCAGGTGGAAGATTTTGCTGTGAACAGACAACATGTGGTCAAAGGAGCTCTCCATGCAGGTGAAAGAAGCCATCCTTAAGCTGTGAAAACAGAAAAAACCCATCTGAGAAACTGTTGCTATATTACGAGTGGCAGAATCTGCAGTTTGGTACATCCTGAGAAAGAAAGCAAGCACTGGTGAACTCAGCAATGCAAAAAGACCTGGGGCCTCATGTATAACGCCTTGCGTAGAACTCACACTATAACATGGCGTACACACAGAAAAATCCAGATGCAGGAATCTGTACTACGCAAACTTTCACGTTCTTCCACTACATAAATCCCGATCAGCGTGAAAAGTAACACACGTGCACGCGCCTTCTGTCCCGCCCCAACTCCTCCCAGAATTACGCCTCTTTCAATATGCAAATCAATATAAATAGCCTTCTGTGAAAAGACAATGGGAAAAGCACGGGAGAAAATATAAGAATTTCAGCGAATACCAAGTGGAAGCAAAGGAAAAACGTACTATTTGTTGGTTTAAACAGTGGTGTAATCAACAAAAGGAAGTTGATCGAGTGATAGTGTCGGAGAAACTCGAAGGCTCAAGTTCACAAAGTCGCACAGTGCCCGAAATAAAAAAAAAATCACATATCAAAGTCGTAGCCCACTGTCTGAGTGTCATATGAAAGCTTATTAGGGTACAGACAAAAAAAATAGGCACACAGTGGGGGGAAAAAAGAATGAAATGTCAACTTTAATCTCGAAATTTCCACTTTAATCACGTAGTTTATTTTGCCATTAAAGTAGAACATCATAAACTTCATCTTAAAATCGTTTAATTTACTAGTTTCTCAAATCCCATTGTAACTAAAGTGGCACATTAAATGCTTTGTTCTGTATTTGATATTCTATGTGCTCTACATGTGTGAATCACTACCTGCTTCTTAAACGGGCTTTCTCTTTCTCCTACAGGACACATAATCCATTACATTCGTGATATTACAGCTCTCTGAATAATTAAAATACTGAGAAATATACATGATATCTTTTTCATGATGACAGGAATTAAAGCATGTATTAAACATGGGAACACAGTGGCGCAGTGCTTGTTCATGCCTCACGCAAGAGGCTTGCGGCGCCATGCGCGACCTTCGATGATGAAATTTATTACAGAAGTACTGTCTCTTTCAAACGTACTAACCTCCAATTCCTGTCCTTACTTTTCTTTCTCCAAAAACCCAATCACCACACAATCGGCTATATAGATGTGAAGCCATCTGTAAGCTTAAAACGCCGATTCTTCAAAACTTTTAAGAAACATTGAAATATCTTCGTAGTACATGTTTAATTATTATATCTGTCTATCCTTCCAGTGTCGCGTCAGCACCAGCAAGAATACAACGCAATGCAGGAACAATCCCTGAACTAGCTAGCGCTGCGGCACCGTGTCCTCACATGTTTAATTATTAACAATAAAGGTTATTTAAATGAAGTTAAAGTTTTATCTGTATAATATAATCAACATATTTTGCTGCATTTCATCTTAAAAATGATATCGTCATCATATGTAAATACGTGCTTCACAAAGTGGCACAGGTTGTGCAATATTATAACTGTAGTGCAAGTTTACAGTGAGGTGATTGTACTTATAACTAAACAGTTCTACAAGGAGCACTTGATGGACTTATTGAGTGCGTTTATAGTTCTTGGGATGAAACCTTTTCTAAACCGCGAAGTCCGTACAGGGAAGTCTCTGAAGCGTTTTGCCTTGGCTCAGGCAGCGTCTGCTTCATGCTGTGTACCGATAATTCTCTTTCCGATTAGCTGCTGCTCTGATTCCCCACTCAGATACAGTGATATAAATACTCCGAGTGGTGCAGTGAGAGTAATATGGAAAAAGATGATCTGCTGTGGCAACACCTAACGGGAGCAGCTGAAAGAAGAAGAAGATGCAGTGAGAGTTACAACGCTAAAGCAGTTATGGTATTTGGAATACTATGGCTATTTCCTGGACCATTATATTGCTGCAGGTTAATTACAATCGGATGCATCACACTAATAAACAATATGCAGTTAGTTTCAGTGTATTTATAAAGCCGCATCAGGAATGTGGAGCTAAGAAAGAAAGGGTGACCACACAGGAACAGTAGCACTGCTTTGACGCTGGGTGCCGCCAGTCTGCAAAACTGAGCGGAGAAATTGCGTGTAGCTGCGTTTTCCCAAAGTTTCTAAAATTCTACAGCTCAAACTCAAAAAATGGGATTCAGCAAAGGCCTGATGCACAGAAATGATTCCACAGACAAAATATCTTCGTTTTTAAAAGTTTTAAAGTAAAACAGTTCACACAAAAATAAAGGAAGAAAAATTAAAATAGCAAAAAAAAAGGAAAAAAATTATAATAAGAAAAATGTAGTTCTCAGCTTAATCTTGTTACAACTTAAATCGTTATTAATTTCTTATAATTTCTGAACTATTTCAAAACGGTCAGAAAACTGTATGCTTATCCCATTTCTAAACTTAAAATGGGTTTATCAAGTCCCTGTTTACTGGGACCTATTCTAAACTCAACTGAGTTTATTATCTCACTGTTTCTCAGTTATAGCAAGAAGATTCTATCTCTTACTAACTTATAGGGGGAAAAAGACTATACCATTGTCTATGACTATAGAAGAAATTATGTTCTATTCAAATAAAGCAAATATTAATATGAGTTTAACTCAAAACTTTAACTTTCTAAAATTGGCTCTTACATTTCCGGCCCCTAATTGGCTATGCAGGAGCGGAGACAATCACTATACTTCAGTATGAGCCAGTTAACTATTGTTTTCAAATTACTAACATTAACACTGCAAACAAACACTTTAAAATTTTCATATTTCAAACATTGGCTGTTTCTTGAAGCAGGCACAGTTTGTTCACGGGTCTGTCCAGTGTGCTGGTTATGGTCTGCACACAAACTCTTCTGACTGCACCTTTGGCATCTGGCATTGTCTTGATGACTCGACCCATTACTCAGGAATTGCGAGGTGTAGCTTTATCTACAATTAAAACAAAATCCCCTGGTTCAAAGTTTCTTTTTGGTGCTAGCCATTTTTGACGTTCTTGAAGTATTGGCAAATACTCTTTTCCAAAACAAATCAGCCATGTATTGAATTTGTTTCCAGCGTCTTCTTGGGCATGGTTCATTTTCTGAAATGAGTTCGGGTGGTAATTTAGGTTTTGTCTTCAATAACAACAAGTGATTGGGTGTGAGTGGTTCCAAATCATTTGGGTCATCTGATGTCTTTGTAAGGGGTCTGTTATTGAATATTGATTCCACTCTACACATCATTGTAGGAAGGTTTTCATCATCGAGTGTTTGTTGGTTTAGTGTTGAATTTAAGATCTTTCTTATGCTCCTTATTTGTCTTTCCCACACTCCACCCTGATGAGAAGCTGATGGTGGATTGAAAATCCATTTGATTTGTTCTTGCGTCATAGCGTCACTGATTTTTTTGTGTTCCAACTTTTTAATAGCTTCTCGTAACTCTCTTTCTGCTCCTACAAAATTTGTTCCATTGTCTGAGCGTATGATTTTAACTTCTGGATCATCTTCAATGAGTGAATCATTCAGTTGATCTGGTCTTTTTGGCCACTCCTTTTCAGGCTTCAATAAAAAACTTGGACTTTGTGACCATGTGGTGCTTTTGAGAGAGTTTTCTATGCTTAGCCCTCTGGATGCTTGATCAGCCGGGTTAAGAGCAGATGTGACATACTTCCATTGTGAAGGCTGTGAATGATCTCTGATCACGGAGATTCTGTTGGCAACAAAGGTCTTGAACCGAGTGCTTTCATTTGAAATGTATTTTAGCACCGTGGTGCTGTCAGTCCAAAATATAGATTCTTCTAAGGGCATATGAAGCTCACCTTTAAGCATTTTGTCCATTTTAATTGCCACAACGGCTGCTGTAAGCTCCAATCTTGGGATCGTGACCTGTTTCAATGGTGCAACTCTTGACTTGCTCATCAGGAATGAACAATGCTTTTTGCCCTCTTCGTTGGTTAAGACAAGGTAAGTGACAGTGCCATATCCATCTTCACTAGCATCTGCAAAATGGTGCATTTGTGCTGTCATTATGGTTCTAAACCCAGTAGGTTTGAAGCATCTGTTCACTTTATAGTCTGTAAGTGACTGCAAATTCTCCATCCACTTTTTCCATTTCTGAATGTGTTTGACTTCTACTTCTTCATCCCACCCAAATGTATCTTTGCATAAGTCTCTTAGAATAAGCTTAGCTGGCAGTAAGGCAGGTGCTAAAAAACCAAGTGGATCATAAACTGAGCTAACAACAGACAGAATAACACACCTTGTAGCAGGCTTGCTTTGTAACTTAATCTGAAACTTGAAACTGTCCATTTCTGTGCACCACTGGACACCTAGGGCACGCTCTATGGGAAGGAGACTGTGGTTCAAGTCTAAATCCTTTTGTTCATGAGCTCTGTCTTCTTCAGGAATAGACAATAAAACTTCTCTGTTGTTACTCACCCACTTAGTCAAGTGAAATCCCCCTTTTAGGCATAGAGCTTGGAGGTCCTTTGCCAGCTTTATAGCCTGTTCCTCTGTTGTCACTGACCTTAAGCAGTCATCCACATAGAAGTTATTGAGAATGGTGTTAACAGCTTCCGCAGGAAATGTATCCCTGGCATCTTCTGCTGTTCTACGCAAAGCATAAGAAGCACAACTGGGTGAAGAAGTAGCACCAAAAAGATGTACTGTATTCTACAAGGTCTTTACTTAGGTTACTTTCAGGCCACCATAAAAAAACGTAAAAGATCAGTGTCTTTATCTGGTACTTTAACTTGATAGAACATTGACTTAATGTCTGCCATTAGTGCTACTGGCTCCTTTCTGAATCTTGTAAGGACGCCAATGAGTGTGTTAGTTAGGTCAGGGCCTTTTAATAGTTGCTCATTAAGTGAGATTCCCTGGTAGGTGGCAGTGCAGTCAAAGACCACTCGAATTTTATTTTTCTTTGGATGATACACACCATGATGTGGGATGTACCACACTCTGCCTTCGTTGCAATTTAGGCTTTCTTTGGGTACCTTAACAGCGTAACCCTTGTCTATAATGTCTTTCATGAAGGCTTTATAGTCTCCGTGGAAACCTGAATTTTTGTTCATTTTTCTTTTGAGTCCAATAGCACGCTGTTCAGCAATACAGCGTTTGTTTGGCATTTTCAGTGTTTCATCCTTCAAAGGTAAATTTAAAGAGTAATGGCCACCTACCAGACTCGCAGATTCTGAGGCTGTGCGCATGAACTTGATGTCCTCCTGTGACATCTCCTCCTTTTCTTCACAGCTGCGTTCTGGAAAATCTGTGTTATACTGTTGCAGCAACATATCCTCAATCTCTGTTATTGACACATTATTGATTGAATGTTTGTGCATCTTACCACTTTGTTTTGTGAGGTCATCTATCTTTTCGTATGGTCCACCAACTACCCATCCAAGTGCAGTCTTCATAGCATAGGGTCCACCTCCTTGGCTATATATGGTTTGTGACTCCTTGAAGATTTCTGGGTAGTTGATTCCTATTAAAAGATCAACTTCAGAGTCAATATGAGTTAGACGTACCTCTTTAAGATATGCCCACTTATCAATATCTTCATGTATTGGAATATTTTCTCTGTCCACTGGAATGGAGACCTGTGTAAAGACCTTTGGCAAATCAAAATATTTATCATCATTGAGACCACAGACTTGTAAATCTGATAAGACAGAACTTTGAGTTAGTACTTTTGAATCCTCATCATAGTTATTCATAGTTTTGAGAAATACTTGAGTTCTCCTCCCTTGAAGGTTTAATTGTCTCTGGAGCCTTTCTGTGGAAATTGTTACTGTACTGCCTTGGTCTATAAAGGCATATGTTTCTACATACCTTTCGCCTTTCTTAGATTTAACCTTTACAGGAACTACTTGCAGTGCACATTCTTCTCCGGCCCCAGTAAAGGCACAAGTTCCAGTCTCTGTTTCCTTGTCAGTAGATGTCGCCACACTAGCTGTAGATTTAGTTGTTGCCCCGGAGTCTTTTTTGATATGCAGGATGTCTGGGTGCTGAAAAGAACATGTCTGACATTTCATTCTTTCTTTACAATTCTTACCAAGGTGCCCCTGTTTGAGACAGCGAAAACATAAACCTTTAGATTTTAAAATGTCAATTCTTTCTCTGTGCGGCAAATCTTTGATTTTACTACATTCCGCATTGGGTGTGAATTTCCCATTGGGATTAATAAAGTATCTCTATCTCTATCTATCTATCTATCTATCTATCTATCTATCTATCTATCTATCTATCTATCTATCTATCTATCTATCTATCTATCTATCTATCTATCTATCTATCTATCTATCTATCTATCTATCTATCTATCTATCTATCTATCTATCTATCTATCTATCTATCTATCTATCTATCTATCTATCTATCTATCTATCTATCTATCTATCTATCTATCTATCTATCTATCTATCTATCTATCTATCTATCTATCTATCTATCTATCTATCTATCTATCTATCTATCTATCTATCTATCTATCTATCTATCTATCTATCTATCTATCTATCTATCTATCTATCTATCTATCTATCTATCTATCTATCTATCTATCTATCTATCTATCTATCTATCTATCTATCTATCTATCTATCTATCTATCTATCTATCTATCTATCTATCTATCTATCTATCTATCTATCTATCTATCGCAGAATACACAAGGATTTTTAAATGCACAGTTATCATTAACAGTCTTTTCGACCAAAGTTTCTCTTGCCTCCTTTTCATCAACATCGGAAATACTTGTGGAAAAAATACTTCCCGATCTCTGTCCGTATTTCTGAGGATACTTAGCTTTCTCAGTCTTTTCTTTTTTCTCTGTACAAGTGTCACCTTGTGAAAACAAAGGGTCTAGAAGCATTTCAGCTTCGTCACGCAAAAAATTAATTAGTTCAGGTATGCCAGGTCTCTTTTTACTGTCTCTTGTAAGCTTATATGCATACCTCATCCATTCGTTATTTAGAGAGGATGGAAATTTCTTACACACAACACGCACATTATTACTGTTATTAAATTCCCCACCGTTCCCTGAATCATTCGTAGTGTTCATGCAGATTGAGAGGAAGTTAGCGTAATCTCTTAGAGCTTCCCCATCATTTTGCTTTATTTGAGGCCATTTCAATGCTTTATTGAGGTATGCATCTGCTACGAATAGCTCATTGCCATAATATCTTTCAAGCAATTTTCTAGCTTCTGAGTAGCCTTCATCTGGTGACATTCGTGCGCAGCCTTTAATCATTTCTTGAGGCGAACCTCTGGTGTACTGGATCAAGTAATCTAATTTATCTTGTGAGTTTGCTAATACAGCACCCACAGCATGATCAAAGGCTCTGATGAAATCTGCATAGTCAAGTGGGTCACCTGAAAATAAAGGAACCTGTCTATGTGGTACTTCACCTCGTGGCGCTGGTGCTGGTGCTGGAGGTGGAGTAGTAGCTCTGTTTTGTTGGGTTAACGATTTAGCCATTTCAGTAATTGTTTTCTGAAACTCAGCTTGATTCTTCTGACATTCGGCTTGGTTCTTCTGATATTCGGCTTGATTTCGTACTAATACATCTAGTATATCATTTCTGGAGCCTTGAGTGCCAGTTTGTGCACTAGTTGTGGGTTGTTCTTGCTTTTCTACTTTAGCTTTAAGTTCATGTAACATTTGTAGAATACTATCAAGTTCTGTGCGTTCAAGTGTGACTGTCGATGAGGGTGATGATACCGCTGCAGCGCTTTTCTAGGCTAAAGAGTCACATTTAATTTCTAAAGCGCGCTTTAATTGTGGAGAAGTCTTTCGTGTCTTTGACTTTGAGCGATTCCTGAGTAATGGGTCGAGTCATCAAGACAATGCCAGATGCCAAAGGTGCAGTCAGAAGAGTTTGTGTGCAGACCAAAACCAGCACACTGGACAGACCCGTGAACAAACTGTGCCTGCTTCAAGAAACAGCCAATGTTTGAAATATGAAATTTTTAAAGTGTTTGTTTGCAGTGTTAATGTTAGTAATTTGAAAACAATAGTTAACTGGCTCATATTGAAGTAAAGTATAGTAATTGTCTCCGCTCCTGCATAGCCAAATTAGGGGCCGGAAATGTAAGCCAATTTTAGAAAGTTAGAGCTTTGAGTTAAACTCATATTAATGTTTGCTTTATTTGAATAGAACATAATTTCTTCTATAGTCATAGACAATGGTATAGTCTTTTCCCCCTTATAAGTTAGTAAGAGAGAGAATCTTCTTGCTATAACTGAGAAACAGTGAGATAATAAACTCAGTTGAGTTTAGAACAGGTCCCAGTAAAGAGGGACTTGATAAACCCATTTTAAGTTTAGAAATGGGATAAGCATACAGTTTTCTGACAAAAATGTAGCTGCGTTTTCCCAAAGTTTCTAAAATTCTACAGCTCAAACTCAAAAAATGGGATTCAGCAAAGGTCTGACGCGCAGAAATGATTCCACAGACAAAATATCTTCGTTTTTAAGTTTAGTTAAATTTTAAAGTAAAACAGTTCACAGAAAAATAAAGGAAGAAAAATTAAAATAGCAAAAAAAAAAGGAAAAAAATTATAATAAGAAAAATGTAGTTCTGAGCTTAATCTTGTTACAACTTAAATCGTTATTAATTTCTTATTTCTGAACCATTTCAAAACAGTCAGAAAACTGTATGCTTATCCCATTTCTAAACTTAAAATGGGTTTATCAAGTCCCTTTTTACTGGGACCTGTTCTAAACTCAACTGAGTTTATTATCTCACTGTTTCTCAGTTATAGCAAGAAGATTCTATCTCTTACTAACTTATAGGGGGAAAAAGACTATACCATTGTCTATGACTATAGAAGAAATTGCTTTATTTGAATAGAACATAAACATTAATGAGTTTAACTCAAAACTTTAACTTTCTAAAATTGGCTCTTACATTGCGTACTCCAAGGTATGAGTTACCGTTTATACATGAGGCCCCTGGACGTCCATGGAAGACAACAGTGGTGGATGATCGCAGAATCATTTCCATGGTGAAGAGAAACCCCTTCACAACAGCCAACCAAGTGAACAACACTCTCCAGGGGGTAGGCGTATCGATATCCAAGTCTACCATAAAGAGAAGACTGGATGACAGTAAATACAGAGGGTACACTGCAAGGTGCAAGCCACTCATAAGCCTCAAGAATAGAAAGGCTAGATTGGACTTTGCTAAAGAACATCCAAAAAAGCCAGCACAGTTCTGGAAAAACATTCTTTGGACAGATGAAACCAAGATCAACCTCTACCAGAATGATGGCAAGAAAAATGTATGGAGAAGGCGTGGAACAGCTCATTAACCAAAGCATACCACATCATCTGTAAAACACGGTGTAGGCAGTGTGATGGCTTGGGCGTGCATGGCTGCCAGTGGCACTGGGACACTAGTGTTTATTGATGATGTGACACAGGACAGAAGCAGCCAAATGAATTCTGAGGTGTTCAGAGACGTACTGTCTGCTCAAATCCAGCTAAATGCAGCCAAATTGATTGGGCGGCGTTTCATGATACAGATGGACAATGACCCAAAACATACAGCCAAAGCAACCCAGGAGTTTATTAAAGCAAAGAAGTGGAAAATTGTTGAATGGCCAAGTCAGTCACCTGACTTTAGTTGCCTCACATTTTTATGCCATCGTTTTGTTCACCCCACTGAATTAAAGCTGAAAGTCTGCACTTCAGCTGCATCTGAGTTGTTTCATTTAAAATTCATTGTGGTAATGTACAGAACCAAAATTAGAAAAAAGTTGTCTCTGTCCAAATATTTATCGACCTAACTGTATATAGCATAATTCAGTGTAGAATATGTATTGCCGTTTTCTTCACATGTGTGTTTAAAAATATTAGATTGGCTTAAATGTTCATTCTAAATTGGTTTAGAACAATATTGCACACAATCATACATTTAAAAAAAAAAAAAAAAATTATCACTTTTATTATTAACATTTTAGTAAACTCTAATGTGGTGTGAACATTGTAATTGTATATTTTGTTTCATGAAATGTAAATGAAAAACTATTTTCAATTAACACAAATCTTAATGATTTTAATTTTGTCGACATGTTAAATGGTTCCCACAGACCCAAACATAACATAAATGTTAATAGTGTATTTCACAGAAATGATCTGTATTGTTTAGTTTGATGTATGACATGACGTGATGGCAGAAAACCTCCGAACTTCACAATGATGTGTATTATTTTGTTTGATGTACTTCTCATATTTTTCGCTTAATTTTTGAATGGGTTCTTGACCCGACGTTACTTTCTTGGCTTTGCCAAGTCCGACCGAACCCTTCCAAAAGTAATTTTATGAAGTCAATCATGAAACTGCAGTGACGTTACTTCCGGGTCTGCAACTGCGGGTCTACAACTGTGATGATGTATGGTGTTGTAGCTCAGCAAGTGGATACTACAATAATATCCGCTTGCAGAGCCACAGTACCATACGTCACTGGCCCTCCTCTACAGAACAATAGTCCGCCCCTCAGGCTAATGATGTAAGAGAGTAACGAAAGAAACATTTGCAAGGCGACCACGTGATTTCTTAGGCTATCCAATTACTGCACAGTATGTTCTAGAAAATAATTAACAATTAACAATTTCCATCAAAGCTGTCTTTTGTAAATGTACTGGGTTATACATTTTTTATTTCGCAGATTATTTTTTTCTTCAGTTGAAATATGAATTTAGTTTGCAGACTGATTAAACACCTCCACTGCGCGAGGTTCTTACTGTCGCAGCCTGACCGAGGTGTCACTGGAGCAGATAGAGAAAAACATGTTAAAACATGCAATTAATTATAGCGACAGTGGTACAGTTAATCCTATCTATACATTTCCAGTGATCCCACATTTTAATATTTGCCAATGCTGAAAATGCCATCTCTTCCATTTTCAAAACCCTGAACATGTGTTTTTCAGTACATTATTAAAATATGTCTAGTAACACAATGCTACTGAGAAATAATTCAATATTTATTATAAAATAACTTTTTTTTTTTTTTAAAGTGACAGGAAAAGCTTCTGTTATTGTCTCTAAACCAAATAACATTCTGCTTTTAACTTACGTTGGGTTGTCTTCTTAGTGCATATGTTATTTATAGTCATACAGTATATCTAATAGTATTTTAAATCACCGACATCTAGCCCACATATGCCCCAGAAATACAGAATGTAATATTTTTTTACCACAGAATTCTATTCTGGAAAAAGCTATTCATGAAATATGCTGAATCAAATCCTCCATCAAACTGTAACCTACAACAAACGAGGTATCACACGTCAGGTGAAATGATGGAATTCTTCCAACCAAACAATTCAGCTGTCAATATATACTGCTATTAAAATGTCCTGTTATGATATATCAGTAATGCTGTAATTCAGATAACAAAAAGCATTATTCTGTTTATTCACTGGGTAAGTAACAGTCCTCACAAAGTTTTTTTTTTGTTTTTTTACAGATATAGATAACAAACGCTAAAACAGTTTTGATGGGAATAGTCCATTCAGACCAAAAAAATCTTGTCAGTCATCTCCACTTGAATTCTCCAAAATAACTTTTAGTTAAGTTTGGAAGGCCCCAAAAGTCCTGCGCTCTAGCATCTACCTGTCCTCTTATTCCATGTGTCTGTTGTTCTTTGTGAGACATTAAAGACATAATCTATCCTTAATGGTTTTCCTTCTGTCTCCATTTTTTGAAGACTACACTGTACTAATTCCTTTCGCAATTAAAAAGGGAACATCACTCATATGATCTCATACACTCCTTCAGTCTTTCCTCATAGGTCATAACCTCCACTTTCAATCAGCCTAGTCAATATTCTCTTAAGGGCTTATTATCATTGCAGGGCTGATTTGCACTTTCCATGCCTTCTTTATGATTTTTTCACAATGCCTGGATATAGATACTATGTCTGTCTAATTGAGTGTAATGTCATGTTTCAGACCTCCCATTGAACATTCAAATTAATTTTTTTTACGTTGGATAACTTTTATTTATACTTAAGATGTTGCTTTTACCTTCTGACAGGTATTCTAAAAATTAACATACATTGTGTTGTATGCTCCTCCCTGATCATTTACTTTTGTTGCTTACCAATGGAATTCAAGAATATTAGTGAAACTCCACCTTCCCCATCTTGTCCCATGTAACTGTTCACTAAAACTTTTGTTCTTGTCATGTGATGCTCAATCTGCTCCTTAGCAGTTCTTTCCATTAATTTGCCGGTGCTGCATATTAGGTTTCATTTTAAGTGTTTGAATTTGTTCCCTGCCAAAACACTGTGAAATATATATTATAGTCACGTAGCTGTAGTGGTTCATTACTCCCTACACCCTGACTTCTGTCCTGATTATTTAAAAATACGAAATCTAGACAGTCTGCACTCCTGTGCAAAAATGAGACACTCCGCATGTGCTTAATGAAGAAAGAAATAAGTAAACATTCCACTTTAACGGAACAGCACTGTATTTTCATTCCAGTGTATTTTCATTCCAGTTTCACATTAGTTGACCATAATGAGAATATTATGGAACTACTTTATTGTTCTACAGAGTTTCATTGTAGGTCATGTATTCAAGGCAGGATTAAGCATATTGTTCTAATTTTCATTACAAAATGAAACAAGTTTACACATACCAAAGGATGAAAAAATTAAATGGGGATATATACAAGTTTGTAGGCTTTATTTTTCCAGTAATGTAATTTAGTTATACTGTATAATATCCCCTTTCCATTTTTTCAATTTCTCTATATGGACAAATTGTGTTTGTTTAAAACAGCTTAGATATTAATTTATTATTAATAAAACTAGTCATTAAGCTCGTTACAATAACGGGCGCTAGAACAGTAGTGCATAAACATTAGTAGAAACAGTCTATATTAAATGGCAAGGGACTTTGACCTCATTCTTTTTGTTGGTTGTATTTTTCTTTCTTTCAGCCTTTCTTTTGTTGATGATTACTTGCTGAGCTGACCGTTCTTTGTGGGCTGCCGCCGTGTACTGTGAAAGTAATACTGTCTTGTATGTCCGCTGGCTTGTACATCCGTAATATACCTTTAATTTTCTCTGGCGGTAATACAGGCATGCGCATCGGTAATATGCCTTTAATTTCCTCTGACAGTAATACTGGCTTGTATTTGGCTGTAATATGCGTCACTGTATTGTGTACCTTTAATTTCCTCTCGCAGTAATACTGGTTTGTATTTCCGTAAAACGCCTGTAACTTTCTCTGACAGTAATATCGCGCATCGCACCATGCCCCGCGCATGCGCACTTCACCAGAAGACACACACACACGGACACCTGGACGCACCCAGGGATTTTATTAAAGGGGATTGGCATTTGTCTTAAGGCATCAGGTTTACAAAACCTAATGTAAGCCACAAGTTTTATAGCAGTAAATGATCTTTGTTTTCCTTTTTTGAAAAAAAAAAAAAAAAATGTAACATTGTTTTGCATGGCATAGAGAGGATGCTGCTACATCAGTAGCCTTGATTCAGCAGGGCATCTTTCAAAGTCAGCACAGATAACGAAGCAATGCCTTACTGATTGTATTTTGGATCAAACATTGTCCCTTTTTCTGTGTACAGAAGCAAATTTCAGATGTATCCCATTTTAGGTTCACAAAGCTGGTAAAACCATGCCAAAACTTTCTCTTTTTGACGCGATGTACTATATCCACAACAGTCTGCCCTTATGAGCTATAAAACTTTCATCAATGCTGACATCATGGTCTGGAATGTAAACCCTCTGAAATTTTGCTAAAATAGCCTGGTATATCTCCCAAATTTTCTTCACTTTGGGTGCTGGATGGGTATTCTCATTTAATGTCGTCTTTGTTGGTAAAGTGCAGCTATTTCACAATTAGTGAAAACCTACACTCGGACATAATTTCTCCAAAAAACGGTGTTGCCAAAATTTTGTTTTTGGACCAGTACTATCGTTGCTCAGGTTTCACTACAAGTCCTTGAAATATCAATAAGCCTATTAAGGCCCAGATATCATTGGTAGTTACTGATTCACATTTTTTTGAGCGGGAAAACTTCTTAGGTATTTTATTACAGTACTAGCAAAATACCCACGCTTCGCAGCGGCGAAGTACTGCTTTAAAATTTTTATTACGAAGAAAAGTAAACCTTTTTAAATGGAGGGATAATATGCCAATAATTATTTGTTAAGGATCTCTTTGTATACCACATTGTCAGTTCGGCCCTCTGGTTGTAATATGACCAAGCTGTGCGCTGAGCTTACTCTTGAGCATGCAACGTATAGTTGGCCATGTGAAAAGCAATCTTGCCTCAAATCAATGCCAACCTTTTGTAGGGTCTGTCCCTGAGACTTATTAATTGTCATTGCGAAGCAGAGCCTTACTGGAAATTGGAGGCATTTGAGTTGAAATGGGTTTCATCGATAACTTTGCATCCAGCTTTTGAGAGTTTAAACATCAAGTGTCCACTACTCAAATCGTCACCTGTGAATCTAAGATGTTTAAGAGGCATTGGCAGTTGTCCAAAGGTGTAAAATATTTGGCCATTTCGGTACACTTGAAAGCGACAACCGAACAATTCAGCGGCAGCCATCAACTCACATGCAGAACCATAGGTGAAGGGCTTAAGCATTTCACTCTTACAGTGCTCCTGTGTAGTATAATTATCTCCTGTACCGTCATCAGTCCACACCTTGAACCTGTCCCAGTCATTCAATACATAAGACACAGTGTTCCTCCGGATATCAAGAGTGAGCCTGATATGGCCGTGCAATATGTAACGCAGCGAATGGAAAAGGCAGTCGCCATTTCCGGGCATGGAAACCACTCGGTAAGTGACAGTTCTTTGATCGATGGTGATCACCTCGATAGACATGTTAATGGGGGTATGGTTGGAACGATAAAGGAAATGGGTACCTGAACAATGTAAACTAAGTGTAAAATACCTACACAATAACTATAATCATAATAAACTAACAATAAAACAGTGGAGAAGCCGTGGATTAAATAAAAAGGCTGCAGTTATCAGCAGGGAGACGTGAAAACCGTGGCGAAGCAAGGAAGGGAATGAAGAGACCGGAGCAACGGACGGCCTTATATAGGCAGGCAGCCAGCTACGTGGGAGGCGTGGGGATGGGGGACCCCACGGCGACCGAGCTGCAGGCTATGGACATATATATGTATGTAAGTAAGATTCAGTTAGCGTTGGGAACCTGCGTACCAAATTTCTTGAATATGGTATTAACTACCAAAGACCGTTGGAAAGTTCAATATGGCGGCTGACAGTGGCGTCATACCACCGAAATAAGTACGTACATCGGTTTCGGTTAGTGCAGGGAAGCCGCCTACCAAATTTCATGAAGATGGGGCCATAAATAAGAAAGTTTAACATGGCAGACGTTGTCAATCGTTACGCGTAGAATTTCGAAATGAAACCTGCTTAACATTTGTAAGTAAGCTGTAAGGAATGAGCCTGCCAAATTTCAGCCTTCTACCTACACGGGAAGTTGGAGAATTAGTGATGAGTGAGTCAGTGAGGGCTTTGCCTTTTATTAGTATAGATAGATTTGGCCGACACTGTTCAGCGTAATGGCTCGTCTCAACAACAATTCTCTCGATCTTGTTATCATCCAGGAATAACTTCACTTAAGTAAGTAGATCTTGGCTGTCAATGTCCACTTTTATTCCTGGCTGCCCCACAAAATCAAAATGAGGTGGCGCTGGTTTATTTGAAACAGGGTCAACAGACAGCCAGACGTGAGGATCACCTTTGGATTCATCAGAATCACTTTTGGGCTCACTGTCCATATCGGTTTCACCAACTGATGACAGATTCAATTCCTCATCACTGCTGATGAGAGCCTCCTCACCATCACTGCATGTATCCCTAGCAAGAACATGCAACAGCTGGGCTGCTGAAAAACGTTTCCCACAAGATACTGTTATTCCAGAGGGGGGTTACTGATCACACTTACAGGTTAGCGCAGAAGATGCACCGACACCTTTGCCCATGTGATGTTCAGATGTAATGCTTACGCAAAAAACGCCCATAACATTGCCTGAGTAATGCTCAGGACTTGTGCTAACAGAACTTTTACAACCCGAGTGTTTCTCAGTTCTAACACTTACGCAAGATGCACCTGTACAGTTGCCTGAGTGACACTTGGGACTAATGCTTTCAGCATGGTTTTCGGAGCCCAAGTGTATATGATTTGGGAAAACTTCAAATTAACATAATTTTGGGCAAATATCTTTGCATTTTTATCAGACAGTATTTGTGTCACAATCATTCCTAACCCATTATCAGCTATAGTACTTCCAGGTGAGCTTATAGTGAATGGGGACAAAGGAATCTTACCAGCTTATACCACACTACCAGCATGTAGAATTATCTTGCTTAACTGAGACTCACGTCCCACCTTATATAACTGCGAACCTGATATATATTATTTGAAATTGGGAAAAAATTAAACTCTTTCTTAGAGGATTTGTCCAAAACAAAAACATGGAAGGACTTCCTTTAAAGAAAATCATAGAACAAGCATACATATGGAGAAAAATTGTTACTTTTTTTTAATCAACAAATAAAACCTATTAAAAATATTTGTACATAATAATTTCTGCTCAATAAGGAATCGTATCTATTTAAAGGGTACAGGTGTTTATAAAATAAAAAAACAAAATACACAAACATTTTAGGTGACTATTGGTCTGGACAAAGGAAATGGTACAGAAGGCTGCTGTAACCCCATCCAGTTTAACGCCAAAAATAAAATATTGTAGTGTAGTGCTGTTTACTTTCAGAAGAAGAACAAGAAAAAAGGTTATGTGTTACAACAGCAACTGCACTTGTATAATGGCTTCTAACTGTTGTCATGAGCGTCCTGTGTCATTGGGTGACCATACTGCTCCTAAGCCAGGAATGCTATGGAGTGTGTGAAGGCACTTCAGTAACCTATAATGCAAGGCATTGGCCTGTAGAATCGAGAGACTGGCCTATGAGCACTTGCTACTGTCCTGTGACATTGTTCGTGCATGCATGCCACTGTGCTGTGACAGTGTTTGTGTGTGCCAGCCACTGTCCCGTACGTGGCCCCAAAAACATAACAATACAGTACACTTCATGCTCTAACTGCTACTGATATGGGTGCAATCTAACTGGAGGGAATACTTTGCATTATGGGTGAAACTGTGCATGCTGTGATCGTCACACTGTCTGCCATTGGTATTTAGGGAAAATCATTCAAAGTATAATGAGTCAAGGGTTAACACGGAACATTGAAAATAATAAAAAGGGTAACACTGCACAACAAAGTTTTTGATTCTTTAACACTGTTGGGTGATTCATATAGATTTTTGGGTGCTGATCACGAATATTACATCAAACTTTACCCATCACGTAACATTTCAGAGAAATATCCAGTTTTGTCGTGATTTTTTCTTATTTGTATCCAAACATTTTCGTTCCCATAAGTGACTTAACGGTTTTTGCAGCCTGGGCATGGAATCAGGCCAGGTTTGGAAGCTGTTCTTGGAAGTTGACATCCTGGGCAGGTCTGAATGATCTTGACGCTGTCTCAACATGCTATAAAGGTGGTTTGCATTCACCAATCCTGCTCATTTGGTTAATATAGATAGTCAGTGTATATGTATAGTATCAGTATAGTATCTGTAGCAATATAACAGTAAGTAAGCCTGATGCTATAGACGTTTTGGTGTCTGGCGATATGTCTCGTCAATGTTGTAACAGCCATGATACATTCTGCTCTATCTGTGGCGAATATACACTTGTGCCTCAAAAACGTTGGATGACTGCTCTTGTGAAGAAAGCTTATCTGTGTTTTGGCTGCAAAATTGGTGATCAAGACAAGGAATGGGCGCCTCACATTTGCTGTGCAACATGTGCTGTCAGTCTGAGAGTCTGGCTTAGAGGCACTCGAAAGATGATGCCGTTTGCTCTTCCGATGTTATTGCGAGAACAGAAAGACCATGTGACGGACTGTTACTTCTGTTTGACTAATGTGTCTGGTTTCTCTGCCAAAACAAGGAGTCAATTGAATATCCTAATCTGCCTTCAGTAATGAGACCCATGCCACATGACGACAGTCTTCCAATTCCAAAACCACCAGAGGATTGGACCTTAGACGAACCAAATGAAGAAACTGCAATGCAGGGTACTGACAGTGACATTGACCCGGATTTTGAACTGTGCTCATCAGGCGATCTCCATCTGATAACACAGTCTGAATTGAACGATTTGGTCAGAGATTTGGTTCTGTCAAAAGCAAAAGCCGAGCTGCTGGGTTTGAGACTGCAGGAATGGTGTTTGCTGTCACCAGGTATGAAAATTTCTGTGTTTCAAAGCCGACATCATGATTTAACCCAATTTTTTGGACAAGTCGACAGTCTGTTTCTGTTGTGACAGTGAGGGATTGTTCTCGGCCTTGGGTTGTAATCACAAACCAGAAGAGTGGCGTCTCTTCATTGATTTGTCAATCTTAAGCCTGAAAGCTGTTCTGCTACACAATGGCAACGTTTATCCTTCAGTACCTGTTGGCTATGCAGCACACATGAAAAAAAACGCATGAAAATATGGAACTGTTGCTGAAGCACGTCCAGTATAGCAGGTACAACTGGAATATCTGTGGAGATCTTAGTCATTGCTCTGTTACTAGGACTGCAGCTCGGCTATACAAAGTACTGTTGTTTCATCTGTGAATGGGACAAGCCATGCCAAAGAGTCGCACTATTCTCGACAGAACTGGCCACTCCGGAAAAAGTTAGTTCCAGGACAGAAACCATATGGCACATGAATCACTTGTCGACCCGGCAAAGATGTTTTTGCCTCCTTTTCACATAAAACTGGGACTCGTGAAGAATTTCGTGAAAGCATTGAACAAGGAAGGCGAAGGTTTTCACTATTTAAGACAGATGTTCCTAAGAATAACTGATGCCAAGATCAAAGAGGACATTTTTGTTGGCCCCCAGATCAGACATGTTATGAGTGACAAGCGGTTTGATGATCTGTTAGTTGGGCCGGAAAAAATTGTTTGGAAAGCCTTCGAAGATGTTGTTGACAATTTTCTAGGCAATTTACAGAGCTCCAAACTACATTCAGCTGGTAGAGAAACTTCTCAAAGCATACAAAACAATGAAGTGCAACATGTCACTCAAGATTCATTTTCTCCACTCATACTTGGACTTCTTCCCCGCAAATCTCGGTGCTGTTAGTGACAAGCAGGGTGAAAGGTTTCACCAGGACATTGCTACGATGGAGAAATGATACCAGGGCAACTGGAATCTGTCAAAATGCTTGCTGACAACTGTTGGACACTGCCACGTGATGCACCTGACATTGAATACAAAAGTAAATCGGGAGCAAAAGACTTTTTCTGTTGAATTTAATAGCTTATGCGAAACATAAATGTGACTAAATATGTTATTGTCAGTAAACATATAAATGTGTATTTCTCAGAGGTCATTTTTGGTCCTACGTAAAACCAATACTATATTTGTGCATACCCAGTAGGTACCTGTCAAAATCGGCAATCACTTTTCAGGAAGCAAGACTTTTCAAAAAAATTGTTGTGCAGTGAAATATGCTTATTGTCACAAATGCAACATAATTCGTATAAAACCACTCACTCAATTGCTTATAAAGCAGTTCAGCTAAACCTAGCATCTATTCAGGCTTAGAGCCTTTTTGCATGTGTTTGGACAACAAATGCATTATTAAATCTGTGTGTGATCTGGTGCGCAAGCCAACTTCCACACAGTTCAGTTCCAAAAATCCTGGTCAGCTTGAAAAGTAACACACATGCCTACTGCCCCACCCAGACTCCTCCCAGAATTTTACATATTTTGATATGCAAATTAATATAAATATCACCTTCTCCGTTCACTGTTTGGTTAAAAGACAATGGCAAAAGCATTGGGGGGGGGGGGGGGGGGGGGGTGAGAATTTTAAGCAAATGTGAAGTGGAGACAAGGAAAAACGTGTTATTTGTTGGCTTAACACTAGAATTACCAGTCTACGAAAAAACTCGTAGATCCGGCCAACCTTAAAACCGTTCTCACCTCTCTTTTGTCTTCTAAATGTGGCGATTAAGACGAGCAGCAAGCAGCCAGCTATTCCATCCCCCACAGTCGCAGAACGTTCACTAAGTTTTCCTAGTTCATGCCTTGTTTGATTATCTGGGAGTGAACTGAACTTCTGGAGTTTTAGAATGGAAATAATAGATCGTTATTTGGAACACACGCATTTCATGTGTGTTCAGTTTCTACAGTAATCTGTGTAAACACATTGTTAAAACAAACTTTTTCATATTTTAGTAATAAATGTTACAAAATGTAGGCATAAACTATAGAATGTGTGAAGCCTGAAGTCCAAACATCAAATGAACACTTTCACAAAAGGTTTAAGAATGATACAACACCTTCCGTGGCGTAACGCTAAGATTTGCTGACTCAGCCCCGCCGTGCCTCAGAGACCTGAGTTCGATTCCCCACTTTGGAGAAAGTGTTATTTTTTTTTTCTTTGTATCCTCAAACGGACATAAAATTTATAAATTGGTATGCACTGTAAATCGTTAAGTTTAAAGTGTCGATCGCGGTTATTTCTGATGATTAATTCATTCTTTTTACTTAGTCAGAACAGGAGCTTATTCAGCTTCTGATCTGACTCTAACAGCAGCAGTATAAATTCACACCCGATTTGACGCTGTTCGTTTTCAAATAATATTGCATTACTTCGATGTTTTCTGATTGGTACTATTCGCGTCATAAAATGATTTCTTCAAAACGTCACATGTATTTGTCTTTCTTTTTTTTAAATGTGCGTTAATCACCGCCAGCATGTTGTAGCACACAGCAACTGGCCACCTGCATGTTCTTGTGCGCACTGAATATGACAGCGCTATATGCAATCATCAGATTCAAATGTTAACAGTTCACAGTTCACACACACGCAAGGATAGTCTTTCCTACATTTACAACGTGTGTACCTGTTACAATGTACACACTTCTCTATTCTGTGGTTTCTATTACACACCTGAAAGAAAGACAATATATGTGAAAACATCACACTAATGCAATATTATTTGAAAACGAACACCGTCAGATCGGTGTGAATTTATGCTGGAACTGGCAATTCTGTGATGTGGAATCAGTTCTGTATGGTTGTGAGCATGGGTGTGAGTGGTGGACATAACTGGGAATTACTGTGACTGTGCGTGGTGTTTTGAGATAATGAATAGAGCTGCAGTCCTTGGGTGTGTGGGAACTGTTAACATTTGAGTGTGATAATTTTATATAGCATGGAATGGAAATCAGCAGTTCTTAGCATTGCAGCCACGCAAGCTGTCATATCAACCGCCTACTGTAACTTGCTTTCTTTTTTCTTCGGTTATAGCCTTGAATAAAAGTGCACTTGTTTTGTTATACTTTTACATCAACATATGTTCCTATGTTTGAGCAACACGGGCATGCTCAAAAAATACACGTGTAATGCCACGAAAAGTGCACGCAGACACTTCAGTTCGCAAGCATTGGTACGAGAAAGCAGTCACAAGTACACTGCAGAGCTATTGCGCATCTTTATGTGAAAACAGCAGTGTCAGATGGGGAGGGGGTGGGGGTAGGGAAGAATCCTGAACGCGACTGAGAGAATGAAAAGTGAATTTAAAAAAAAAAAAACTAAAAAGCTAACCTTTACAAGTATCATAAATTACACTGGCTGTTACAGACTGAAATCAAATGTATCTTTTTATTCTAAAATAGTAAGAACAAGAGCAGTTTACTTCTCAAAAGGGAGTCGTGCAGGATCGAACTCGTAACCTTTTGGTTCCCAGTCAGCAACTGATACTGTTGTGCCACAGCTGCAGTCATAGTAACTGAGTGTCAATGTCGCACACTAAGGCGGCTTTTTTTTCTGCAGTTATATTTTTGAATAAAAGCGCACTTGTTCTGTTATATTTGTACCTTTTGTGAAAGTGTTTCTTTGATATTTGGACTTCAGGCTTCATACATTATATAGTTTATGCCTACATTTTGTCATTTACTACTAGAATATGAAAAATGTTTGTTTTAAAAATGTGTTTACACAGATTACTGTAGAAACGGATCACACATGAAACGTGTGCGTTCCAAATAACGATCTATTATTTCCACTCTAAAACTCCACTTCACTCCCAGATAATCAATCAAGGCATGAGCTGGGAGAAGTTCGTGCACGTTCTAAGTCAGTGGGGGGATGGAATAGCCGGCTACTTGAAGCTTGTCTTTATCTGCACATTTAGAAGACAAAAAACGATGGCGGAGAGGTGTGAATGGATTTAAGAAGCGATTTAAGGTGGGAGGGATCTACAAGTTTTTTCGTAGGCTCTGGTAATTCTAGTGTTAAGCAGGGGCTTAAAAAAACAAAACAAAAGGAAGTTGATCGAGTGATACAGAGTGGTGGGACACAGTTCAGAAAGTCACACAGTGCCCGAAATAAAAAAGAGGTGGTCAGATATCAAAGTTGCTGTTAAAAGGCGAGTCATAGCTCACCATCTGAGTGTCATATGGAAGTGTAGTAGGGTACAGAGAAAAGAAGAAAAAAAATAAGGACACAGTGGAGGAGAAAAAAAGTTTGAGATGTCCACTTTAATCTCATAGTTTTATTTGTCACTAAAGTAGAATGTCGTAAACTTAAGCTTAAAATCAATGTTAAATATTACTAGAGTTTCTCAGATCCCATCCTAACTAAAGTAGCACGTTTAAATTATTCGTATTGTATGTGTTCTTCTATGTTCTGTGTATAAATCACTACGTGCTTCTTAAACGTTGTGGATACAGAGGCACACTGACATATTGTAGCTTCTGTGCTGAGCACCGCGTTGAATGGATTTTCTGCTTATTTCATGGCTGTTTGAGGTGGTTTGCTGTCCTTAATAGGACTGCATATCTTTTGCCGCACTAGTTGGAAAAATATGCGACTTTGCTTGCCATTTATGTAGGCATCGCTGTCACTGGTGATGTATTTCCAGCTCATAATAGGATGACTCATCCTTGGCTGATGTAATTTCTTAGCACCATTACAGTATGTAGTAAATGTAAATCAGACATTCCAAAATTAACTTTATTAACAAACTAGCAAAATACCCGCGCTTCGCAGCGGAGAAGTAGTGTGTTAAAGAGGTTATGAAAAAGTAAAGGAAACATTTTTAAAATAACGTAACATGATTGTCAATGTAATTGTGTTGTCATTATTATGAGTGTTGCTGTCATATATATATATATACACATATATATATATATATATATATATACTAGCAAAATACCCGCGCTTCGCAGCGGAGAAGTAGTGTGTTAAAGAGGTTATGAAAAAAAAAGGAAAAATTTTAAAAATAACGTGACATGATTGTCAATGTAATTGTGTTGTCATTGTTATGAGTGTTGCTGTGTTTTATATATATAAAATACACACACACACATATAAACATATATATACATATACACATATATATATACATATACACATCCACATATCAACATATATATATATACACATATATACACACACACACATATATATATATATACACATACAGACTTTCGCCTTGTATGTAGATCGGGGTAATTACATTCATTGCATTCCTAGTCTGAATCACAATCTGATTGTATGGGTGGTTACCTGGCACTGTAGGGTTGCCACCCGTCCTTTAAAATACGGAATCGTGCCGCGTTTGAGAATGAAATTGCGCGTCCCGTTTTGAATCAATACTGGACGGGATTTATCCCGTATTTTTTTTATCATTTTTTTTTTAAAGCAGCGTCTCATGCAAATCATCCCACACGCATTTTATGAAGATGCCTCCTTGCCTACTTTTGATTGGGTAATACTTGATGTCATCGTTAGTTTGATTGGTCTTTTTAACTGTCCAGTGAGGAGGGCGTGTCTTTTAAGTAGAGTCTGCAAAGTGTTGGCACTGAGATGTGGCGTCAGCACCATAGTTGAAGCCCCTAACGTTGCGGTCAGCAAGTCGGCTAACATCCGCCATGTGCCGTCTTTCAGTTGCGAGAAGCAGATCATAGAATGGTTGAAACTGTTGCCCCTAACGTTGCGCCGTTGCGGCGTGTGGTTCGTTTATACCTCGTGTCTTCTCATGAAACTTTTATCTCGCGAATATGTTATTGCAATCCGCAGCGGGAGCGTTTCTATAAACTTAATTTAAACTTACGTTTTACACCGTGCTTTGTTTCCCTTATGAACATGCTTGTATGCTTAACTCGCTCCGTTCTCAATTGTTTAATTTATTTTTTGCTCTTCGCCGTTTGCGGCTCTTCCTCCATTTCCCCCTACTTCGTTCTTTTATGTCGCGAATATGTTATTGCAATCCTTAACGGGAGCGTTTCAATAAACTGATTGAAAATAGTTTTGCATTTACCTTTTTAGTAAAAGGCGAGCTTTTAAGCCTGAGAAATCACCCCGTAAATGCACACGTTTAATTGCACATGTGTTAATATGTATGGTTACACAGTATTAAAAGACAGTGAACAACGTCAGTTACCTTTGTTCCCGCGTTTGATAAAAGGTGAGCTTTTAAGCCTGAGAAATCACCCCGTAAATGCACACGTTTAATTGCACATGTGTTAATATGTATGCTTACACAGTATTAAAAGACAGTCAAAAATTAACGTCATTTACCTTCGTTCCCGCGTGTGACTCGTGCTGTAAATCTCTTCCTTGTTTTTAGTTCACGTGATTACGTAGGAGGCGTGATGACGCGATACGTGACTCCGCCTCCTCCATTACAGTGTATGGACAAAAAATATGTTCCAGTTATGACCATTACGCTTTGAATTTCGAAATGAAACCTGCCTAACTTTTGTAAGTAAGCTGTAAGGAATGAGCCTGCCAAATTTCAGCCTTCCACCTACACGGGAAGTTGGAGAATTAGTGATGAGTCAGTCAGTCAGTGAGGGCTTTGCCTTTTATTATTATAGATGTTTAGAGGATTTGAGACAGTAGATGTGTAATTTGAGATAAAACTAACCTGAGGTTACATTCATATGATGGCTACTGGAGAGTAAATAAATAACACGCGGTGAGATGAAACTCACTTAATATGTCAACTTTCATAAATCTGAAGCACAGCCCTCAGTAGTTCTGACCTTGTGTACAATCACCTATACGAAATGTCATTTTCTCAACATGAGTAGAAATGCATCATTTTCAAGTAGTCTTCTAGTTGTTCGATAATAGGTATTTTGCTCATGGAGCAGCCATGTTTCATATTTAAACCAAATAAATGTAGTGTTGTGCTATAACACACATGATGTGAACCCTTCTGGAAATATATATATATATACAGTAATCCCTCCTCCATCGCGGGGGTTGCGTTCCAGAGCCACCTGCGAAATAAGAAAATCTGCGAAGTAGAAACCATATGTTTATATGGTTATTTTTATATTGTCATGCTTGGGTCACAGATTTGCACAGAAACACAGGAGGTTGTAGAGAGACAGGAACGTTATTCAAACACTGCAAACAAACATTTGTCTCTTTTTCAAAAGTTTAAACTGTGCTCCATGACAAGACAGATGACAGTTCTGTCTCACAATTAAAAGAATGCAAACATATCTTCCTCTTCAAAGGAGTGCGTGTCAGGAGCACAGAATGTCACATAGAGAAAACAATCTGTAGCAAACAAATCAATAGGGCTGTTTGGCTTTTAAGTATGCGAAGCACCGCGGCACAAAGCTGTTGAAGGCGGCAGCTCACACCCCCTCCGTCAGGAGCAGGGAGAGAGAGAGAGCGAGAGAGAGACACAGAGTTTATTTTTCAGTCAAAAATCAATACGTGCCCTTCGAGCTTTTAAGTATGCGAAGCACTGTGCAGCATGTCATTTCAGGAAGCAGCTGCACAAAAGATAGCAACGTGAAGATAATCTTTCAGCATTTTTAGACGAGCGTCCGTATCGTCTAGGTGTGCGAACAGCCCCCCTGCTCAATCCCCATACGTCAGGATCACAGATAGTCAGCGCAAGAGAGGGAGAAAAGTAAGCAATCTAGCTTTTCAGCCATCTGCCAATAGCGTCCCTTGTATGAAATCAACTGGGCAAACCAACTGAGGAAGCATGTACCAGAAATTAAAAGACCCATTGTCCGCAGAAATCCGCGAACCAGCAAAAAATCCGCGATATATATTTAAATATGCTTACATATAAAATCCGCGATGGAGTGAAGCCGCAAAAGGCGAAGCGCCATATAGCGAGGGATCACTGTATATATATATATATATATATATATATATATATATATATATTTTGTCAGAACTTATTCTTACTGATATTTACAGTAATTTTTTAATTTCTGAGGAAGTAGTTCTCATCTGGTCTTTCAAATACAGTGATCCCTCCTCGATCGCAGGGGTTCCATTCCAGAGCCCCCCACGAAAGGTGAAAATCCGCAAAGTAGAAACCGTACAGTGGGGCAAAAAAGTATTTAGTCAGCCACCAATTGTGCAAGTTCTCCCACTTAAAAAGATGAGAGAGGCCTGTAATTTTCATCATAGGTATACCTCAACTATGAGAGACAAAAAGAGAAAAAAAAAATCCAGAAAATCACATTGTCTGATTTTTGAAGAATTTATTTGCAAATTATGGTGGATAAAAAGTATTTGGTCAATAATAAAAGTTCATCTCAATACTTTGTTATATACCCTTTGTTGGCAATGACAGAGGTCAAACGTTTTCTGTAAGTCTTCACAAGGTTTTCACACACTGTTGCTGGTATTTTGGCCCATTCCTCCATGCAGATATCCTCTAGAGCAGTGATGTTTTGTGGCTGTCGCTGGGCAAAACGGACTTTCAACTCCCTTCAAAGATTTTCTATGGGGTTGAGATCTGGAGACTGGCTAGCTCACTCCAGGACCTTGAAATGCTTCTTACGAAGCCACTCCTTCGTTACCCGGGCGGTGTGTTTGGGATCATTGTCATGCTGAAAGACCCAGCCATGTTTCATCTTCAATGCCCTTGCTGATGGAAGGAGGTTTTCACTCAAAATCTGACGATACATGGCCCCATTCATTTTTTCCTTTACACGGATCAGTCGTCCTGGTCCCTTTGCAGAAAAACAGCACCAAAGCATGATGTTTCCACCCCCATGCTTTACAGTAGGTATGGTGTTCTTTGGATGCAACTCGGCATTCTTTCTCCTCCAAACACGACGAGTTGAGTTTTTACCAAAAAGTTCTATTTTGGTTTCATTCCTCTTCTGGATCATCCAAATGCTCTCTAGCAAACTTCAGACGGGCCTGCACATGTACTGGCTTAAGCAGGGGGACACGTCTGTCACTGCAGGATTTGAGTCCCTGGCGGCATAGTGTGTTACTGATGGTAGCCTTTGTTACTTTGGTCCCAGCTCTCTGCAGGTCATTCACTAGGTCCCCTGTGTGGTTCTGGGATTTTTGCTCACCGTTCTTGTGATCATTTTGAACCCACGGGGTGAGATCTTGCGTGGAGCCCCAGATCGAGGGAGATTATCAGTGGTCTTGTATGTCTTCCATTTTCTAATAATTGCTCCCACAGTTGATTTCTTCACACCAAGCTGCTTACCTATTGCAGATTCAGTCTTCCCAGCCTGGTGCAGGTCTACAATTTTGTTTCTGGTGTCCTTTGACAGCTCTTTGGTCTTGGCCATAGTGGAGTTTGGAGTGTGACTGTTTGAGGTTGTGGACAGGTGTCTTTTATATTGATAACGAGTTCAAACAGGTGACATTAATACAGGTAACGAGTGGAGGACAGAGGAGCCTCTTACAGAGGAAGTTACGGGTCTGTGAGAGCCAGAAATCTTGCTTGTTTGTAGGTGACCAAATACTTATTTTCCACCATAATTTGCAAATAAATTCTTTAAAAATCAGACAATGTGATTTTCTGGAATTTTTTTCTCATTGTGTCTCTCATAGTTAAGGTATACCTATGATGAAAATTACAGGCCTCTCTCATCTTTTTAAGTGGGAGAACTTGCACAATTGGTGGCTGACTAAATACTTTTTTGCCCCACTGTATGTTTATATGGTTATTTTTATATTGTCATGCTTGGGTCACAGATTTGCACAGAAACACAGGAGGTTGTAGAGAGACAGGAACTTTATTCAAACACTGCAATCAAACATTTGTCTCATTTTCAAATGTTTAAACGTGCTCCATCACAAGACAGAGATGACAGTTCCGTCTCACAATTAAAAGAATGCAAACATATCTTCCTCTTCAAAGGACTGCGCATCAGGAGCAGAGAATGTCAGAGAGAGAGAGAGAAAAGCAAACAATCAGAAATCAGTAGGTGCTTTTTGGGCTTTTAAGTATGCGATGCACCGTGCAGGACGCATGTCGCTTGACAAAGCAGCTGCAAGGAAGGAAGCAATGTGAAGATAGTCTTTCAGCATTTTTTAGACGAGCGTCTGTATCCTCTAAGAGTGCGAACAGCCCCCCTGCTCACACCCCCTCCGTCAGGAGCAGAGAATGTCAGAGCAAGAGAGAGAGAGAGAGAGAGAGTAAAGCAAACAATCAAAAATCAATAGGGCTGTTTGAGCTTTTAAGTATGCGAAGCACCGTGCGGGAAGCATATCGCGCAACAAAGTAACCACAAGGAAGGGAGCAATGTGAAGGTAGTCTTTCAGCATTTTTTGAGGAGTGGCCGTATCCTCTAGGGGTGCGAACAGCCCCCAAGCTCACAATATATTTGAGGAGTTTTATTTAATACGTAATACGTGCTCTGATTGGGTAGCTTCTCAGCCATCTGCTAATAGCGTCCATTGTATGAAATCAGATGGTCAAACCAACTGAGGAAGCATGTACCAGAAATTAAAAGACCCATTGTCCACTGAAACCCACGAACCAGCGAAAAATCTGCGATATATATATTTAAATATGTTTACATATAAAATCCGCGATAGAGTGAAGCCGTGAAAGTCAAAGCGCAATATAGCGAGGGATTACTGTGAAAGTATTACTTCTTCTGTTTGAACTTTAAATAAATGTTTTATTTTGCATATAAGGGTTTCACTTAGGGCAGCACGGTGGGGCAGTGGGTAGCGCTGCTGCCTCGCAGTTAGGAGACCCTGGTTCGCTTCCCAGTCCCTCCCTGCGTGTAGTTTGCATGTTCTCCCCGTGTCTGCGTGGGTTTCCTCCGGGTACTCCGGTTTCCTCCCACAGTCCAAAGACATGCAGGTTAGGTGCATTGGCAATTCTAAATTGTCCCTTGTGTGTGTGCGTGCGTGTGCGCCCTGCCTGGGGTTTGTTTCCTCCCTTGCACCCTGTGTTGGCTGGGATTGGCTCCAGCAGACCCCCCGTGACCCTGTAGTTAGGATATAGCGGGTTGGATAATGGATGGATGGATTTCCACTTAAATTTAACCAAAGGCCAGACTTGCCAAGGAAAAATTTAATTAGTAGAGTAATACAAGACAATTTACAGAACTTAAAGTAAAATATGCATTTTTTTGTTTCTTCATCCATGCATTTTTCTGTCATAGTATACTTTGACAGTTGAGCAGTCATATGGCTGCAAGTGTGAATGTAGTTAATTTTAGATATACTGTATAATCTATTTAGTTGAATATAGTTAACATATTCTCAGTTTAAAAGGCACAGTAGAGAAATGTATTACCCACATTACAGATCCGGTATACTGTACTACATTATAATCCAGCACCTGATTGTCTGTAAGGAGTTTGCATGTTCTTTGGGTACTGCAGTTGCCATCTTTCATTCTCAAAGCCATGCATATTTGGTTAAGTGGTCTCAGTGTGTGTGTATGTGTTTATGGACCTTATCATAAACATGTACTCTCTCCAAGCATTATGCCCAATGCTGCCAAGATATGCTGTTGCTATCCTGGCAGTGCAATATACTTTTGAGTTGGAGTTAAGTTGGTTTGAGAATGACTATGACTATTATTAGTTTTCCAGTTAACATAATACATTTTCTTTGAGATTAAGACGAACTGTTGCCAAAACCAAAGGATGTTTCTAAAATACCATAAGAGAAAGTAAATGGTGAATAATGTTATCATATGGAAATTCCAGAATTATAAGCAGTATGGAATTACAAGCTATAATATTGTTTGTTTTTCTGTAATGTAGCTATTTAAAAAAAAAAAAAAAAAAAAAAAAGAGAATTCACCATTTGTTCAAAAACAACAAAATTATCTACACTCATACTATAAATTAATTGGTATTGATAATTTAACACTTCTTAAACGTAAATACAGTAATCCCTCCTCCATCGCGGGGGTTGCGTTCCAGAGCCACCCGCGAAATAAGAAAATCCGCGAAGTAGAAACCATATGTTTATATGGTTATTTTTATATATTTTAAGTCCTTATAAACTCTCCCACATGGTTTATAAATATTCCCCGTACAGTTATACAGCATAAACCCTTTATATTAGTTATTAGGTAAGATTCATTGAAATTATGTATGTAAACACAGTTTATATACTACTCACAAACATACGTATCGTATATCATTGAGGAGTTTTATTTAATACGTAATACAGTTTTAAACATATTGTAATTGAGTAGGTAATATAAAAATACATGAAAAATCAATAACATGTAAATGCTGTACATAAAACCAAAATGTTATTTTAAAGATACTGTAGAGCGTCTCCGATATCACATTTGTTACAGCCATTACGACAGACAGGCCTCCGGCAATAAATACCATCAATGCAAGGAAAAAATTGTATAAAATGTGTGCACAGTTACAATAAACGTACATACATGTGCTAAGTACGTAGAAAAATAGTTTTGGGTGCTCACCAACTTGTCAGATAACGATGACATTTACTGCACTGTCACAGCTGTTCTAAAGGAGCCTCTTCAGGCGACTGTGTAGCACCGCCGTCGTCTTCTTCCACTGAAGGCGTACTAGGCAGTGTTTTGCGTGTAAGGAACATCATGATGGGCAGTTGCTGGCACTGCTTTTTCATTTGTGTAAAGAGGTTCCTATACACTTCCGTGGCGCCATCAAGAGCATTTTTAAATTGCAAAGAACAAATCATTTGTGGGTCCCATTCTTCAACTGATGTCTGGAGATCTTTTGTCATTCTAGGAATGGTCGCGAGACGCTCGAGAGTTAGCACAGCACCCAGGAGCTTAACCACATGCTCTGATTGGGTAGCTTCTCAGCCATCCACCAATAGCGTCCCTTGTTTGAATTCAAATGCGTCCCTTGTTTGAATTCAAATCGGCAAATCAACTAAGGAAGCACACATACTGTAGACCGCAGACATCCGCGAAGCAGTGAAAAATCCGCAATATATATTCACATATGCTTACATTTAAAATCCGCGATGGAGTGAAGCCGCGAAAGACGAAGCGCGATATAGCGAGGGATCACTGTATACCTGCACTTACAGGTTTTAATAATTTTTAATAATTAAATGCACTACAGCTTTTTTTACTGTTAAAATATACATTTACTATATTTATATAGGTGTGTTTTTTCTTCATTGTATCAGCAAGATGGTCATAATTCTTGAGGTGTTACCATTTTAAATGTTGCAGTACATGTTTCTTACCAAAATAATACAGTATGACACATAGGAACAAATAATAAACACAGTACAAATCTTTAGGAGAAAAAAAAAACTGCAAATTGGTCTTGTTCATTGTAGGAGATGTATGTCTACAGGGAGCTCCGTTAACAGCTGTGTTTTACCTTTTTTTTAATTCTGAGGTATCCTGTATTTACTCATGTGGGGAAGATTTAAATATATTACTGTCAAGTACCAGTGTGAGCAACAGTAGGCCTTGGCAATAATAGGCTCAGAAAGAAAAGGAAAAAAAGTAAGGCAGCAAAAGTTCCATCAAAGTCTAAACCGGCCGCAAGTTCACAGTATGGCCTCCCGGAGACTGACCTTGAACAGATAAGTGAAGGTACAGATCTGCCAGGACCTGAGGCTGCATCATTGACTCTAGCCGAGATTGTTAGTGGGAGTGAAACTGTGAGCGAGGAAGGCAAGGAGTATTTGTCGATTCCAGGAAGACTATTGGAGCCGAGCGTTCATATGACAATTGTGCATATATACTATGGTGAACACGGTTACATATATTACAGTAATCACTTACATTAGGTATGTTAGGGGATGGTCTTTTTATCCCCACTGTCAACTACAGCTAATACACCCTCCGAGTCTGCCACATCATCCCCCACTGGACTCGTAACTCCAACCTATGGATTGTGGAGGAGATCGAAACATACTGTCTGAGCTGAAGGTAATGAGTGCTGCACTCTTGTGGGCATAAATTATATAAAGAAGGACAATAAGGATGTAAGGGATATAAAGAAATAAATTAAGGGCCTAAACGAGAGAAATGAGCATCAGCTTCAGGATATAAAAGACCTGGGGCCTGATGCATAACGCAGTGCGTAGAATTCACACTAAAACATGGCGTACGAACAAAAGCGGAAATGTTCGTACACACAAAAAAATCCAGATGCATAAATCTGTGCGTTTGCCAACTTCCATGTTCTTCCCTCCATAAATCCCGGTCAGCGTAAAAAGTAATGCATGTGCATGTGCACATGCCTCCTGCCCCACCCCAAACTCCTCCCAGAATTATGCCTCTTTGAATATGCAAATCAATAAAAATAGGCCTTAAGCTCAGCATTCTGTGAAAAGGCAATGGCAAAAGCACGGGGGGAGATAGAAGAATTTCAGCGAATACTATTTGTTGGTTTAAACAGTGGTATAAATAAAAGGAAGTTGCTCGAGTGACATAGTGAAGGAGAAACTCGAAAGCTCAAGTTTACAAAGTCACACAGTGCCTGAAATAAAAAAAGTTGGAGGATATCAAAGTCGCCGTGAAATGGCGAGTCATAACCCACCGTCTGAGTGTCATATGGAAGCTTATTAGGGTACAGAGAAAAGAAAAAAAAAAATAGGGCCACAGTGGGGGAAAAAAGCTTTAAATATCAACTTTAATCTCAAAATTTCCTTTTTAATCACGTAGTTTATTTTGTCATTAAAGTAGAACATCATAAACTTCATCTTAAAATCGTTTAATTTACTAGTTTATCAAATCCCATCGTAACTAAACTAGCATATTAAATGCTTTGTTTTGTATGTGTTCTTCTGTGTGCTCTATGTGTGTGAATCACTGTGCTTCTTAAACGGGCTTTCTCTTCCTCCGACAGGACACAGAATCCATTATTACATTCATGATATTACAGCTCTCTGAATAATTTAAATACTGAGATGTATACTTGATATCATTTTCATGATGATAGGAATTAAATCATGTATTAAACATGGGAACATGGTGGCACAGTGATAGTGACGAGCTGGCGCCTCGTCCAGAGATTGTTCATGCAAGATGCTTGCTTTGCTGTGCGACCTTCAATGAAATAATTTATTGCAGAAGTACTGCCTCTTTCAATTCCAGTTCCTGTCCTTCCTTTTCTTTCTCCAAATACCCAGTCGCCACACAAACCGCTCTGTAATAGATGTAAAGCCATCTGTAAGCCGAGAACGCAGATTCTTCAAAACTTTTAAGGAACATTGAAATATCTTCATAGTACATATTTAATTATTGTATTCATCTATCCTTCCAGTGTCGCACCAGCCCCAGTAAGAATACAGCGTGAGGCAGGAACAATCCGTGAACGGGGTGCCAGCTCCTTGCTAGTGCTGCGACACCGTGTACTCACATGTTTAATTATTAACAATATAGATTATTGAAATGAAGTTAAAGTTTGATCTGTATAATAAACATATTTTGCTGCATTTCATCTTAAAAATATTGTCATCGTATGTAAATACGTGCTAAAGTGGCTCAGGTTGTGCAATATTGTAACTGTATCTCAAGTTTACAGTCAGGTAATTGTACTTATAAACAGGGCTGTGGAGTCGGTAGGTAAATTCTTCGACTCCGACTCCTTAGTTTCCGGTACTTATGACTCCCGACTCCTCTGTATTTAATATGCTAATGTATTTTCCATGTTGATTGAAGGAAGGCAACATACATGTCATTTAACCACATAACCACTGACTAGGAAGCTGACTCTCTACCATATTGGCCAGTTAAACAATAAACAAAAAAATTAAAACAATAAAGTTTTATTTATTGTTTTTATCAAGTGGCTATAAAGTAGTAGCATGCATAAAAATCAGGAACAGGAACTTTACCAGTTCAAAAAATATAAACCACGTTCTTCGGTAGTTTTAAAACAAAAACAAAGCTTAACTACATGAACAAAAAACAGTTTATATATTAAACTTGGAATATAGTTGTAGAGTAGAATAGCTGTTAAATGCAAACCAAAATTAACTCAATGGAATCCATATTACTAACCGAGAATGCTAAACCGGATGATGGACGCAGGCACATCCGGCAATGGGCCGTAGCTGCAAAAAGACGTACTGCGCAGGCGCAAAAAGAGTCCGCGAGAATCGGCTGAGGAGCCGAGAAAGGCGGACAAGACCACAGAAAAAAGGAGTGAGCACAGGAAAAATGGAGAAATGAGGCGCAAAGAGCACCGAAAAAAGGAAAAGGCACATAAAGTATTCAAACGCAAGCAAAGCACGAAACACATTGCACACGAAACTAGACCCAAAAAAAAAAAAAAAAAAAAAAAAAAAAGAGGCTCGCGCACAACAGTAAGGCACCCCCCCCCCCCCCTTACAGGCACCAGACGGGACACACACCAAGAGGGGGATTCAACAAGCCCATAGAACACAAAAAAAAGAACACAAAACCACCCCACAGACCCTACAAGCAAGGGACGGGACACACACAAAGAGGGGGATTCAACAACACACAGGAACACAAAAAGAAAGAAGACGCTCGCGCGACAACAATCCTCAACCCACCCCCCCCCCCCCCCCCCCCCACACACACATCCATAAGAAGTGACACCCAAAGCCACATATTCTAAAGTGAACATCAATACCTTCACACTAGACAGCATTGGTGGATCTCCTTACAATAAAGCACTATTAACCGTTCAACTGCAGAAAAGGAAACATATTAACAGTGACTGCGATCCTCCTTATTACTTATCCATATTTCGCATGCTGAGAAAGAAACAAGTCATGAATACACGGTCACGGGTACAAAACGAAAAGGAAAGGATAACAGGAACAAACACACGAACACGAAAGAAACAACAAAATAGACGGCTATGCAGCATAGGTGGATCTCATTACAATAAGGCACTATTAACCGTTCAACCGCAGAAAAGGCTCCATATTAACAGTGAGTGCAATACTCCTTATTACTTATCCATATTTCTAAAAGAAAAAATGTCTCGACTCCAAAAACGCAAAGCTCAACTAAAGCTTCTAACTAACGATGTACCTAAAAGTAAAAACTTTATGAACTGCATTAGATAGTTACAATAGTTCAATAGTTACAATACAATAGTTCATTTGCTTTTGCATATACCGGAGTAAATATCAGGCCACCAAAAGGCAATGGCCCATACTGCTTTCGCATATGTGCACAGATACTGCATCGCATTGGAACAGTGCACCCTGAAACAAATCAACAACGCAAATATGCACAAATCTACATCCTAGATCCACATGACGCAATCTATCAATCAAAGTGCTGCATCGCAACAGGCACGGATTCAAAACGAAACACCTCCCGTCTCAGACATACGTTAATGGCAGCGAAGGCTACAACGGGCTTCTCACACAGCACAGGCAAATCGATTACAGCTCCAAAACAACACGTCCCAAATACTACACATGCTTCAACGCGCCTCTCAAACGGCACAAGGAAAACATACACCAGGAAAATTCATTCAGATTAATGAATGTCATTTGCAATCATTGTCATTCAGTTCACTTCCCTGAAGAAACAACTGGCAATACAAGTTATACATTTACACGTTGTTGTCAAAAGGGTCAAATTAGACTGCCTTCTTTACATTCATATACTGAATATCTACAGAAGCTTATAACTGACGATGTACCTGAAAGTGAAATCTTTATCAACTACATTAGATCCTACAAATCGGTATTCACTGTGAACATTAACGGTGGCACTGCACGTGACATCCGTCTTGAAAAAATGTTGTTTATTGATGAATGTTCAATGGCATCCAGTCACTTACTCAACACCATTCATAAACTTCTACAAACGTTTATGAATAATAATATTCGATTTGGAGGAAAGGTACTTTTACGAGGAGGAGATTTTAGACAGTGATTAGCTATTCTTCCAGATGCCATGCACTCAGCTATTGTTCAGTGCACCTTAAAATACGCAGACAATTGGCATTGCTTTCAAAAGATACAGTTAGTAAAAAAGATACGATGTCCAGAACCAGATCATAACAATTGCTTATTACAACTGAGAGATGGTACACTCACCAATACAGATGGACTTCAGCCACATATTATTACAATTCCTCAAGCCTTTATCTGCAACGACTTAGTTACAGAGACATTTGGAACAGCAATCTCATTAGACCAAATGCCCCTTTTAACACAACGCACTATATTATGTCCAAAAAATATTAATGTGGAAAACATTAATACCCAAGTCATTCCATTACTTCCTGGAGAGACACAACTCTTTCTAAGCTCTGACAAACTTGACTCTGATCACAACAATAACCATCTTAAATGACCTTACAAGTTCTGAGCTGGAATTACCTTTTACACTTAAACGGCGTGTACAAAGAAATTTTCAAATAAACCTTTACACTGTGCCACACACTTTATTGTTTGCTTTCTATTTGCATCATCTACACCGTCACACTATTCTATATCTCATTCATACATCACGCTCTTTGTCATTCCCAACACCAGGGGTTGGCGAGCGAAGCGAGCAGGGGGCGGAGCCCCCTAGTGTTCTAAGAAACAGAATTGCTTCTGCCAGATCCTCTTTCATAGAAGCTCTTAAATCTGACTTGATTATTTTTAGAGCTGAAATAGTCTTTCAACACTGACTTGGGTGGGAGGCATTGCTGTTACAGTTCTAGCCACATCACTAATAATCTCTGGCTCAACAAAGATGGCTTCTTCTACAGTCAGTTTTGCTGAGTGATCATACTTTTCAACTTCTTTTAATTCTTTAAAAAAACTCCTGCTGGAATCTCTTTATTTGGACATTTACTGGTCGTTTCTTTCATGTATAGGTGAAGTCCATTTGCTTTTGAAACTTCCATTTTGTCCAAGTAGGAATCAGTCTAATTCTTCATTTGAAGAGGATGATCCTGAGTTGCCAGTGCTTATAGCTTCATCCAGTGCTGGTGTTTCAGGTAGTAGTAATCCCTTCATGTGAGCTGCTCCATCATAGAGTGCCTTTTTTCCATTAGCAATCTGGTCACTGCTCAACAAAATGCGGCTCATTGGATCAACATAAATAGTAGCTAACAAGATTGGATTATCCAGTAAGAGACTCTCTCTTTTCTTCATTGAAGATATGATGCCATCATCTATTAACCCTCCACTTTTGTTCAGGCAATATATCAAGCTCTTCTATTCCAAGAAAAATTTACCGGGTGTTAAATCTTCATTTTGCAACCTCTTGGTGATAGTAAAGGGATAAGAAAGTAGACTTTCCTGTTCTTTTACTTGTGCCCACTGGCTTTCAGTTAATAAAACATTTTCATTGTCCAGTTCTTCAAGAAAGTCTTTTAGTTCAAGCAAACACTTTACCATCAAATAAGTGCTTCCCCATTGTGTTGTTTGAACCAAAATGGCTTTTTCCTGCACGTCTTTTCAAAATGGCATCCGTT
The DNA here is from genome assembly GCF_900747795.2 of Erpetoichthys calabaricus. Classification (NCBI taxonomy): domain Eukaryota; kingdom Metazoa; phylum Chordata; class Cladistia; order Polypteriformes; family Polypteridae; genus Erpetoichthys; species Erpetoichthys calabaricus. The sequence goes on from NC_041394.2 coordinate 165,119,482, forward strand.
TTAGAATCCCTGGCTGCAACAGTTACTTGCCTCAATTTGCCAATTAGAGTAGCTGCATGACGATCTTTCAATCCATCTCTTATTGCAAGTTGCAGAGTATTAGAAATGATATGGTTGAATGGGACTACCTATTCACCACATTGCACAAATTTAGGTTTGGCCAAAACATATTTGTATGGATCAATCTACTTTATACTTGTCTAGAAGCCTCAGTTTCTATTAACAACATTACTTCACACTATTTCAAATTAGTACGTGCAAGTTGCAGAGTATTAGCAGCACAATGCATATGTTGAATAGTAGTAAGCCTAGATGCTTCTTTAGCAATGTTATCCAAAATTTCACTATTCTCTTCGGTTTCACTTTCTCCAATACTTGCAGAGCTGTCTTCCTCTAATATCTGTTTGTCACTTTCTTCATCTACTTTATTCATTTTCTCAATTGTGCTTAACATAATAGAAGCATTATCTGTCACAATACATAGAATCTGTTCCTTTTTAATTTCAAAATCTTCTAGAACAGGTGGTGTGCAAAGTTATGCTAAAGTTCAGCCCTGGGTGGGAGCATATGTGGAGAGTGCAGACAAAACCACTGAACACACATCAGGCCATAGCACATTCCTACACCTACATCATTACACTTGGTTACACTCAAATGAACTTGTTAAAAACATTTTATCTGAAAATAAAATTAAAACACTTTTTGTAATGCACCATAATCCAGATTACAATATGTGAATATCTGGTAGTATAATAGCTCAGCTGAACTTCACACTAGTAGTAACACAACTGTGCACTGGGCTTTGTTCTTACATTAGAGAAGTACTTAATTATGACTATGGTTTGTGAAATGGGACATTTGAACTTGCTGTATTTTTTTTTTTTCATTACAATTTAAATTTATTCGGAGTCAGTACATTTTTGCTGACTCCGACTCTAGGTACCCAAAATTTTCTCCGACTCCTCGACTCTGACTCCGCAGCCCTGCTTATAAGTACAAACAGTTCTACAAGGAGCACTTGATGGACTGATTGATTGCGTTTATAGTTCTTGGGATGAAACTGTTTCTGAACCATGAAGTCGGTACAGGAAAGGCTCTAAAGCATTTGCCGTTTGAGAGCAGTTCAAATAGACAGCATGGCTGAGGCAGTGTGTGCTTGATGCTGTATACCGATAATTCTCTTTCCGATCAGCTGCTCTAGAGCTGTAATTCCACACTCGGATACAGTGATATAAATACTCAAAGTGGTGCAATGAGAGTAATATGGAAAAAGATGATCTGCTGTGGCAACCCCTAATGGGAGCAGCTGAAAGAAGATGAAGAAGGTGCAGTGAGCGTAACAATGCTAAAGCCGTTATGGTATTTGGAATAGTTTAGCTATTCCATGGACCATTATATTGTTACAGGTTAATTACAATCGGATGCCTTAAACCAAAAAACAATATGCGGTTAATTTCAGTGTACAAGTATATGATAAAGCCGCGTCAGGGATGTGGGGGGGAAAAAAAAAAAAAAAAAGAAATCACACTGGAACAAAAGCACTGCTTTGACGCTGGGTGCTGCCAGTTTGCAAAACCAAGCAGAGAACTTGCGTACGCCAGTTTTTGAGCTACCATGTAAGTGTACATGGTTTTACGCCAAGTTTAAGTTTTATACATCGCAATTTGAGCAAGGTTTTTGTGCGGACGTAACGTTTATACATGAGGCCCCTGGAGATAGTGTTTTTAAGTACTAAATTTACTACACATTTTACAGAAATGCTACGAAAATCTACGAAAAAACTCAGGGAAATATGAGTAAGTCAGAGAGTAAAATTAGAGTACTTGCTGCTCAGCTTGAAGATGTTAATCAAACATTTACAACTAGTATTGAAATAGTTGAACAATTGACATCCACTGTGGATGAAAAAGCAATGGATGCAAAATCAGAATGCAAGGTGCTCTCTCACAAACTGGCTGTGCTGAAAATTATTAATATATTCTCTAAAATAACCGGAGAGGACTTTAAATCGGATGTTGAGAGCTCCGCAGCCTATTGTATACATGGATCAAATGCCTCCAAATTGAAAAGCCTGATGTCTGTTTCAACAAACTACAGACCAAAGAAAATTTGATGTTTCTTCTCAGATTGAAAGAGGAGATAATATTTGAAAATAACCATATTTGTTTTTTTCCTATTTTCTCCCCTGCAACAGCTGCTAAACACACTGCATTCTTTAGCATTAAACAGCTCCTACATACAACTCTAATCAGATACAACCACTTGTACCCTGCCAGACTGAAAGTGGTTATTAGAGATCAGTTTTACATTTTTAGTTTTCTGGATGATGCATATAAAGAGCTAAGAAGACTGATCTTGATGCTTTTTTGGAACACAATCATGAGTTGCACTGTGCCCTGGCATGGCAAAAAAGAGTGATGTTAAAATACTCTCCTGAGTTTTAGCCAGAAGTATTGAGAAAGTGCTTCCTTCTGTAATATCACAAGACCAAACCAGATTTATTAAATGCAGACACTTCTAACCTTTGTTTGTTTAATGTAATATATTCACCCATTAAATCTAACACCCAAGAGATTTTGTGATCTTTAGATGCAGAAATGATATGGTTGAATGGGACTACCTATTCACCACATTGCACAAATTTAGGTTTGGCCAAAACATATTTGTATGGATCAGTCTACTTTATACTTGTCTAGAAGCCTCAGTTTCTATTAACAACATTACTTCACACTATTTCAAATTAGTATGTGGTACTTTTCCTTCTCACCTTTGCTCTCTATAGTCACCATTGAACCATTGGCTGTATACTTTCGAAATGTTTTCAGAGAGGGACTTGAACAGAAAATATCAATATATGCATATATGATACTGTATATATCTGACCCATATAATTCAGTGCCAGTAGTCCTAAAACCATTAGCAGATTTTCAAAAGATATCTAAACTCAATTTGATTAAAAGTGTGCTTTTTCCAGTGTATTTTCTAACAAATAATATTGGACTGGACACCTTACCATTTGTCTTAGAAAATCAGTTTAAATATCTATGGGTAAATATACAAGTAAATTTTAATGCTCTTTTTCAACAAAAGTTTGTTGTCTTCATGGAAAAAATTAAACAACATTAATAGATGGTGTACCCTGCGAGTTACTTTAGAATAAATATTGTTAAGATGAACATCCTTTCCAAGCTTCTTTTCTTACTTCAAAGCAACCCCATCTATATGCATTAACAAATCTTTTTTTTAAGAAATTGGATTCAATCATAGCCTTGTTTATTTGGAATTTGAAACATCCATGCATCCAAAGGTCGAATGTACAACAACCTAATGTAGAAGGGGGCATGGCACTACCTAACTTTCAATTTTATTAATGGGTGGCAAATATGAAAGCTATAAACATCTGGTCATTGACACAGATCAACGAATATACACAAGCCTGGTCTGCAATAGAAATAAAATTTTGCAGTACTTCTTCATATACCCTGCTCTGTGCCTCAGTAAACAGAAATTATTGTCAATACACTAATAATCCAGTGCTTTTCATTCTTTCAGAATATGGAACCAATGTAGGAAGCAATTTAAGACAGAGAAGGTTATGTCTCTTACACCTTTTATATGTGAACTACCTTTTTCCACCCTGTCCAGCATATATAGTATTAAATGTTTGGTAAATGTCTGGGATTAAAACACTCTGAGACTTGTACATAGATAATGTCTTTCCATCCTATGAAGAATTTTATACTTCAAATTTAACCTCAACATAATTTTTCCACTACTTTCAAGCTAGAAACTTTGCTAAACACAACCTGCCCTATTTTCCTCACTTCTCACCTAGTTCTGTTCCAGAAGAAATATTGAAATGTTTCCAGGGCAAGATTCAACCTGGGAACATTGAAATCTACCTCCAGCCTGACAGGGTCACATGTTCTGGGCGTGCTGATGGCCGGACATTCTCCTTCAGGATTTTTTGGTAGAGAGCAAAATTCATGGTTCCATCAATCACAGCAAGTCGTCCAGGTCCTAAAGCAGCCCCAGACCATCGCACTACCACCACCATGTTTGACTATTGCTATGATGTTCTTTTTCTGAAATGCTGTGTTACTTTTACGCCAGATGTAACGGGATGCACGCCTTCCAGAAAGTTCAACTTTTGTTTAATCAGTCCACAGAATATTTTCCCAAAAATCTTGGGGATCATCAGGATGTTTTTGGCAAAAGTGAGACGAGCCTTTATGTTCTTTTTTGTCAGCAGTGGTTTTCGCTTTGGAACTCTCCCATGCATGCCATTTTTGCCCAGTCTCTTTCTTATGGCTGAGTCATGAACACTAACCTTAACTGAGGCCTGCAGTTCTTTAGATGTTGCTCTGGGTTCTTTTGTGACCTCTTGGATGAGTCGTCCCTGCACTCTTGGGGTAATTTTTGTAGGCCGGCCACTCCTGGGAAGATTCACCACTGTTCCATGTTTTCTCCATTTGTGGATAATGTCTCTCGCCGTGGTTCGCTGGAGTCCCAAAGCTTTAGAAATGGCTTTGTAACCTTTTCCAGACTGATAGATGTCAATTTCTTTGTTACTCATCTTTTCCTGAATTTCTTTAGGTCGCAGCATGAGGTCTTTCTTTTTGGGAGCTTTTTGCCTACATCACTTTGTCTGACAGGATCTATTTAAGTGATCTCTTGAGTCAACAGGTCTGGCAGTAATCAGGCCTGTCTGTGGCTAGTGAAATTGAACTTGGCTTTCCAAAAAATGTGATTAACCACACTTGCTTCATGATTTAACAAGGGGGGCCAATTACTTTTTCACATAGGGCCATGTAGGTTTGGATATATTTTTTTTTTCCTTAATAAATGAAATCATCACTTAAAAACTGCATTTTGTGTTTACATTGTTTCTTTGTCTAATATTTAAATTTGTTTGATGATCTGAAACATTTTAAGTGCGACAAACCTGCAAAAAAATAAGAAATCAGGACGGGGCAAATACTTTTTCACAGCACCGTGCAAGACACATTTAAGCTAATTCTATTAAGCTTAAAGCTTGTTAACTAAGCAAAAAAGTTTTTTTCCAATTAAAAATGTAAGCCGCTGCGCTTAAAGCAAGCTCTTTGTCTAAAACTCAAATGGTGTACATTTTAATTTAAAGGACATAATAAAAAGGTCTGAATTCATTTAAGCTGCTTTTCTTGCTCTTTTTCTAATTGCATAAGGGTGCCTTCTATGATTTTTCATTTTCTCGGTTAATTACTCAACTTTTTTTTACCATAGAGCCAATGTTCTAATCATCTCTCGTTTTGTAAATCAAGCCTCAACTTGCTTTGTTTACGCTACAGGGAACTTCTCTGACAAAAATAATACCTTGCGTAAAGGAGCATAGCAACTAAATTATTGTAATGCCTAGAAATCAGGGTCTAAAAAGATCCTTTTTTTTGTATTTTGATCAGCCAATTTATATATTAGAAAATACTTTTCTTTCATTACAGTAGGAACAAGCTCGGCTACATGAAGTTGTTGTTTTGGTATAGAATGGTAATTTCATCTTCACATTTTGTATTCATTTTTACTTTTGTATTTACTTGCTAGTAAACAAAACTAGGGTTGGATCCATCTGTTCCATTTTATGTCCTGAATCTGTTTTAGTCAAGAAACTATTCGGGCAGTAGTAAGCATGAGGCAGGAATTGGTCCATAGCCTTTTGTGTTCAGAGAATATTCAAAATTAAGGCAGTAAAAGATTAATAACACAGGGTCAAACACAAAATTTTTACTTTTAAATATTTAAGCTTCTTTAAGAAAAAAAATTGCTGCTGTTCAGAATTTCCATGAAATTTGTGTAAATATACAAACTACAATTAAGTTAGTCAGTAAAACTGTTGAAATTCTTTTCTTTGTACTTCTGTCGGTTAAATGAAGGCTCACATGAATTAACGTCACAGATTTTTGTTTTTATTGCATTTTGGGAAATATCCCAGCTTTTCTGGAAATTGAGTTTTTTTTTTTTTTTTAATCTTCAGGTACTTTAAATACACAGTTGCAACACTTCCACACGCAACCTTCTCTCTCATGTCTGTTTATGTATTTCTTTGTTCTTGAAAGCATTTACTTTAGCTGCACTGCTCAGTTTTTCATTAAGCTAACTAATGGTAATCGGTTTATTTAAATTTAGACTAAAATAATGTCTATGTGCTTACACTTTTTATTTAAACAGTTTGGAAGATCTTTGTTTAAAGTAAGGGAAAATAACTGACTAAAGAGAAAAGTTAGTGAATACATTTTTAATTTAAGCACCATCTTGAAACTTTTCTGAGAGTTAAAGATGATTTGTAACCTCTTGTTTCAGATGTGGGCTGTTGGTGTGGTTGTTGAATCAGTTTGTGAGATTTTTTTTTTGTACTGCCTTGCTCAGAACAAACATTAGGCACAATTTTGTGTCAAATAAAGAATATGCTTATTTAAAAATTATAATTTTTTTTTGTTTTTTTAATCTTTTTATTTTTGAAATAATTCGGACATTTTATGATTTGCTATGGTCTGTTTATGTACACCAAATATTTTTTTAATGTTCCACAATATACTCTTCTATAATAAGCTGAACTGCATTTCACCTACTCGGTGCTCCCCTATACAAAAATATATTCACTGTCAAATCCTTTAAGTGAATCCAGTTAATTAGCTCGAAATGTAGTAGGTATTTTGTGAAGTCCAGAAAGTAGTAGGATATCCATGGATAACTTCTTATATGAGTGGCTTATTTGGAAATGAAATGTCTGTTGGCCTTTGTCTTAAAGTAGCACCAGTAAACCCCCGATTCTCTAACGAATCGCAAATGAACGAATGGCAATCACTCTGTGTTCCATATAATTGTTGGAGGGATAACACACGATGGAGGGTGGGAGTGTTCTGGGAAGGTATGGAGTTAATTAAATATATATATCTGTATTTATATTAATTAATATATTGAAATTAAAATTGAAATGTAATTGTTATGTCATTTAAGTACAAAATGTCCTTGAGTTGGTGCACATATATGAATGAAATATATTTGAGTGTAAAGGTGCAAATGAAGTACATAGGAAGTAAAGAAGTAATCCAGTGGTAGATTACAGATATTTAATCAAATACTTCTTTATACACAACATTTGAAGTAAAGATGATGTCTTGTCCTTGAATGAGTTTTCCTTGGTATGGAGTACTTAAAACCTTAACTTTAACGTCACATGAATGTCGAACTCTTGAAAAGGCCACATAAAGTTGTCCATGCCCAAATACAGGCTCAGAGAGATAAATGCCCACTTTGTCCATGGTCTGCCCTTGCAGGTCATAGTGATAAATCGATCAGGTTTGCCAAACTTTCTAACAATAGCCATTGCATCTTGGTAATGCTGCTGCATATTACGTGGGCTGCCTTGAAAGGTAGATGGTAAAATAACCGGTTTTCCAGCAGGGTGATCCATCACGTCAGCATCACGATTTATGTAGTCTATCAGTGACTTGTAGTTATCGGCCCTCAGTGTAGGTTGGTTGTTTCTAATCCATTGGAGATCATTTGATTCTGCTCGAATGTAAACGTCAACTATGTATTGTTGAGTTAGCGTTCCTGCATTGATTAATGGATTAAACTCGTCTCTTACTGAGAGTCTGTAGGAGAAATATTCTTTCATTGATACACGTGATTGTTTCTGTGCTTGATGTTTTTTATATCTAGATATTCCAGCACTCCATCCTTCCTGGCCAGTTGGAAACAAAATGGGGTATGTCAAAGTATCAAGTTTAGGAAAACAAATGTCCACGCGTTGGAATCTAGGTTGGGTGGTTCCATCAGGACGTAAATGCAGGACAATATCGCGGTCAAATGGAGGCTCACCATCCTTACTTTGAAACACAATTGCCACTTCATTAACGATGGGCACATTGTATCGTCTTGGATCCTGTTCTTTGTCCTTTATTAACACTAGATGGTGTGTTGTCGTTGAATGAGTTTTCCTTGGTATGGGGTATCTATGAATTTCCCCCTGGGATTAATAAAGTAAGTAAGTGTGTGTGTGTGTGTCTGTCTGTCTGTCTGTCTGTCTGTCTGTCTGTCTGTCTGTCTGTCTGTCTGTCTGTCTGTCTGTCTGTCTGTCTGTCTGTCTGTCTGTCTATCTATCTATCTATCTATCTATCTATCTAGTCAGATGAACGCCGAACTCTTGAGAAGGCTACATAACCAATTGTAATTGGCGCTACACCTTCTGCTTCTGCTTTTGTATTGGCTTCCTTTTCAACCTCATGTAGCATTTTTATAGACTTTGCTAATGGGTGATTGTTTATGACTTCAGCGACGTTTCTCATTATCAGCTCTGTGCATTGCTTGTTTTCAGGAAGGTTCATTCATTGATAAATTGCGTCGTCTGGATCTAACACGTACATTTGGGCATATTTGCGTTTGTGATTTGGCTCAGGGTGCACTGTTCCAATCCGATGCAATATTTGTCCACACACGCGAAAGCAGTATGGGCCATTCCCAGGTGGTGGCTTGATATTTACCCCGGTAGATGCAAAAGCAAATAAACTATTGTAGAATCTAATGCAGTACATAAAGCTTTTACTTTTGTGTACATTGTTAGTCAAAAGCTTCCGTAGATATTCAGGATATTCATCCAAAGGAGGAAGCCCAACTTGACCTTTTTGACAACAACGTGTAAACTCATTAGTTGTATTGCCAGTTTTTTTCTTCAGGGAAGTTAAGTGAATGACAATGACTGCAAATGACAGTCATTAATCCCAATGAATTTTCAGTAACAGTGGACTCATTATAGAATGCGTTGTCAGCTAATTGGCGGAATTGTTCAGCGGCTGTTTGTCGTTCCTGTCTTTGGCTTTTTCGTTCCTTTTGGAGACGTGAGTCCATTGCTTGTGCTGTTTGAGAAGCACGTTGTAGGCGCCTTCTTTCATTGTTTTTATCCATATGTGCTCATCTTTGTATTTCCGTTAGTTGAGCTCTTTCATTTTGGAGCCGTGACGTCTGCTTGTGGTGTTTCCGAAGCGCGTTGTAGGCGCCTGCGTTCATTGTTTTTATCCATGCGGGCTCGTTTTTGTATTTCCGTTACTTGAGCTCTTTGTTTTTGGAGCCGTGACCCCTTTGCTTCTGCTGTTTCAGAAGCGCGTTGTAGGCGCCTGCGTTCATTGTTTTTATCCATGCGGGCTTGTTTTTGTATTTCCGTTAGTTGAGCTGTTTCTTTTTGGAGCCTTGACTCCGTTAGCTATACGTCGTTTACTGTTAGGAATTATAATCGCACTTACGTTTAATACGGAGCATTCGTTTATGGTTTTTTCCCATCTGTTGTCGTTTCTGTGTTTTCTGTGGCTGGACTGTTTATAATGTATTGCTGTAACACTGTAATGTGATTCAAATATGCTGTGTAGTCTGGACCTTTGTGGATTCCGTACTGTAACTCTGTAATGTGATTGAAATATGCTGTGTAGTCTGGATGTCTGGGGATTCCGTACTATAATACTGTAATGTGATTCAAATATGCGCTGAATCGTTTCATTTTTGTTTTCTCTGGGGCTGTGTCGTTAGCTATGGGCTCGGATTTGTATTTCCGTTAGTTGAGCTGTTTCATTTTTGAGCCGTGACTCCTTTGCCTGGGAGCTGTTTCGTTTTTGAGCCGTGACTCCTCTGCCTGTGGTGTTTTAGAAGCGGCGTTGTAGGCGGCAGTGCGCGTGCGCTTCGAAGTCTGGACGTCTGGGGATTCCGTACTGTAATACTGTAATGTGATTCAAATATGCGCTGAATCGTTTCGTTTTTGTTTTCTCTGTGGCTGTGTCGTTAGCTATGGGCTCGGATTTGTATTTCCGTTAGTTGAGCTGTTTCGTTTTTGAGCCGTGACTCCTCTGCCTATGGTGTTTCTGAAGCGCGTTGTAGGCGGCAGTGCGCGTGCGCTTCGATGTGCCCTGCGTCCATCCAGTTTACAACCTTCGGTTAGTAATATGGATTTTATTAACTTTTTTTTATCTTACCTGTTATATAAATATAAATGATAGTGACAACAGTAAAAGTTGGCCTTTACCATGGCAGATCATGGAAGATCAATAAAATTATTATCTTTTAGGCTTCCTGTACAGAAATACAGAGCAACAGATGTTAAAATGTTTGGGACATTAATACAGATACTGTTAAGTGTGCTTTGTGAGAAATTAATATTCTTCCAGGGTTTAAAGTTATATTTATTGTGCTGAATACACCAAATTCAATTAAGTGATATATTAAGAAATTTTGGCATGAATACACCAACCTTTAACCATACAATACAATACAATTCAGTTTATTTTTGTATAGCCCAAAATCACACAGGAAGTGCCGCAATGGGCTTTAACAGGCCCTGCCTCTTGACAGCCCCCCAGCCTTGACTCTCTAAGAAGACAAGGAAAAACTCCCAAAAAAACCTAGTAGGGAAAAATGGAAGAAACCTTGGGAAAGGCAGTTCAAAGAGAGACCCCTTTCCAGGTAGATTGGGCGTGCAGTGGGTGTCAAAAGAAGGGGGTCAATACAATACAATACAGTACAGTACACAGAACAGAACAATTTCTCAATATAGTAAGAAATAAAAAATATAAATTTTAGAAGTACAGAGCAGAAATTAACAGTAGATGATATATCCCATAATAAGATTTGGATTTGTATAGAGTCCTGGAGACCTCATCCTTCAAGCTGCCTCCCCCATTTGGCCATTCCACAGCTGAAACAGTGCTGGGCCAGCCAATCCGATGAAAGGACCCCTCTCTCCCACGATTCCTGCAATCCTCCATCTGGGATGACTTTTCCTTAGGCAGGCAAAACAACTTGGCAGGTGGGCCGTGGCACCAAGTGCCACATTTGAGTACCGAGAAGAAAAACAGAATAAGTGAGGGTTGTTATACAATTATAACTGTCATGTTACGTATGTTTAAGTGCTAATGACTAACAACAGAGATGCAGTCTGTACAGTTAATCAGCAGCTCTAGTCAGGATATGCTAAACTGAAGTAGTGAGTCTTCAGCCGGGATTTAAAAGCTGAGACCGAAGGGGCATCTCTTATAGTAGCAGGCAGACCATTCCACAGTTTAGGGGCCCTGTAACTAAAAGCTCGACCTCCCACTGTTATTTTATTAATCCTTGGAATCATAAGCAGACCGGCATCTTGAGATCTTAATGTGCGCTCTGGTTTGTAAGTCATGATAAGTTCAGACAAGTAAGCCGGACCTCGACCATTTAATGCTTTATATGTTAAAAGAAGGATTTTGAAATCTGCCCTAAACTTAACCGGGAGCCAGTGTAAGGATTTAAGAATTGGAGTTATGTGTTCAAACCATGACAGGTTTGCTTTTGATTTTCACTGTGATGACTTCTTTTAGTGCTGTGTTTACATAGATAAACTTTCTTTTTTATTTTTGTAGATGCAGTGACAAGAGGAAACAGAGCCACATTAGCCAGAAGAGCAAAAAGACTGGTGAGACATTTTATCCTCTTTCTAAAGCACATTTTATTGCAGTTTAACTCTCTAGATGAGTGTTCACTCTGTCTATTGTATAAATTATAATTAGTCTTTTTTCTCTCTGTTTACTATATAGACTAATATACCATATACTAATATATTGTATGTAGATGAAATCCTTATCTCCCCTCCGTTTAAGTGATGTAACATACACAAGGCATGCAATGAAGGAACTTATTGTCACATAGCCCTAAAAACCACATTGTCTGGAACACCCCTTGATTCCACCTTAATGTACATTGCATTATATGGGGTACCACCTCATCACAGGGTGAATACAAGCACACACATACACTAGAGTCAAATTAGCATCATTTAATCCCCTAACCTGCATGTCTGTGGAAGGAAACTGAAGCGTGCAGAGGAAACTTGCCAGGAAAGCATGCATACTCTAAGCAGGGAACACTTGAGACATGACCCTCTTACCGAGGCAGCAGCATTCCCGCTACACCATCGTGCCACCCACGTTATTAACAGTATAAATTTTTTAAAAGAAATTAACAGTTTATCTGTAAAATGCAATATGCATTCTTTAATGCATTTCATTATGAAAAATACATTTTAGGATTATAAATGTTCAGAGAGCTGTAATGTCATAGATTTAATGTCTTCTGTGTGGTGATAGGAGCTGAAGGCAGCATTCAGTCCAAGACGAAGCCCATTTGAGAAGCACATAGTGATTAACGACTGGGCTGGGGAGCACTTGAATACTTTGTATTCTAAGATGCTACTTTCATTACAATAGAGTTTCAGAAACTAGTAAATTAAACATTGATTTTAAGATTAGGTTTCTGACAGATGTTTCCCCTTCTTTTGCCTTGTGTAAGTCTGAAATTTGGCAAAATGGAAAATTGAAAATGCATATACAGTACATCCTATATTCAGCATTACTTGGAGTACATTGTTTTTGACATACTTAATACATTTGTTTCCATTCATTTCTATTCATTGTATATCTTTATGTTGGAATAATGTTAGAGGCACTGGTCCACTGATCCCTGTGCAGGACATACGTAAACTGCTAGTTTATAGAATGTAGTTAGTTTTCCCTTCTTTTCTCCATCTTTAATATAGTATATTGGTGGATTAACATTTCACACTTTATTGGGGCTGTAAGCAATAGAGTTTGAAAGCCCTATAAAAAATAAATAAATAAAAAAAAATATTTGAACATTAATTAGATTGAAGTTTCCAAAAAGGTTCTTATACTCTTTAACAATGGCTCTGGTGAGTGTTATATGTTGATTAACGTATGTAAGCAAGAACTTAAATTTATTGTGTATGCTTGACAATAATAATCCCATAAACATATAATAGTTCGGTACACCTTATAATTTTGGAAAGTTTTCTTTGTTCTTAAGTTAATTCAAGTATGTTTTGAGCTTGTTGGTATAAAAAATTATCCATCCATCCATCCATCCATTTTCCAACCCGCTGAATCCGAACACAGGGTCACGGGGGTCTGCTGGAGCCAATCCCAGCCAACACAGGGCAGGAAACAATCCTGGGCAGGGTGCCAACCCACCGCAGGACACACACAAACACACCCACACACCAAGCACACACTAGGGCCAATTTAGAAATGCCAATCCACCTAACCAGCATTTCTTTGGACTGTGGGAGGAAACCGGAGTGCCCGGAGGAAACCCACGCAGACACGGGGAGAACATGCAAACTCCACGCAGGGAGGACCCGGGAAGCGAACCCAGGTCCCCAGGTCTCCCAACTGCGAGGCAGCAGCGCTACCCACTGCGCCACGGTGCCGCCATAAAAAATTATTTGAAAGTAAAATAAACTAGATATTTTTTTGAAATTATCTTACTGCACCAGTTGTATACTACTACTTTTTTGTATGTACTGCATCTGTTCTGATGGGATCAATTGAGACAAAGTTTAAGAGCACTTACATTTTTTTTTTTAAAGTGTAAACTAATTCCAAGCCTTAATACAGTGGTGTGAAAAACTATTTGCCCCCTTCCTGATTTCTTATTCTTTTGCATGTTGGTCACACAAAATGTTTCTGATCATCAAACACATTTAACCATTAGTCAAATATAACACAAGTAAACACAAAATGCAGTTTTTAAATGATGGTGTTTATTATTTAGGGAGAAAAAAAATCCAAACCTACATGGCCCTGTGTGAAAAAGTAATTGCCCCCCTGTTAAAAAATAACCTAACTGTGGTGTATCACACCTGAGTTCAATTTCCGTAGCCACCCCCAGGCCTGATTACTGCCACACCTGTTTCAATCAAGAAATCACTTAAATAGGAGCTGCCTGACACAGAGAAGTAGACCAAAAGCACCTCAAAAGCTAGACATCATGCCAAGATCCAAAGAAATTCAGGAACAAATGAGAACAGAAGTAATTGAGATCTATCAGTCTGGTAAAGGTTATAATGCCATTTCTAAAGCTTTGGGACTCCAGCGAACCACAGTGAGAGCCATTATCCACAAATGGCAAAAACATGGAACAGTGGTGAACCTTCCCAGGAGTGGCCGGCCGACCAAAATTACCCCAAGAGCGCAGAGACGACTCATCGGAGAGGTCACAAAAGACCCCAGGACAACATCTAAAGAACTGCAGGCCTCACTTGCCTCAATTAAGGTCAGTGTTCACGACTCCACCATAAGAAAGAGACCGGGCAAAAACGGCCTGCATGGCAGATTTCCAAGACGCAAACCACTGTTAAGCAAAAAGAACATTAGGGCTCGTCTCAATTTTGCTAAGAAACATCTCAATGATTGCCAAGACTTTTGGGAAAATACCTTGTGGACTGATGAGACAAAAGTTGAACTTTTTGGAAGGCAAATGTCCCGTTACATCTGGCGTAAAAGGAACACAGCATTTCAGAAAAAGAACATCATACCAACAGTAAAATATGGTGGTGGTAGTGTGATGGTCTGGGGTTGTTTTGCTGCTTCAGGACCTGGAAGGCTTGCTGTGATAGATGGAACCATGAATTCTACTGTCTACCAAAAAATCCTGAAGGAGAATGTCCAGCCATCTGTTCGTCAACTCAAGCTGAAGCGATCTTGGGTGCTGCAACAGGACAATGACCCAAAACACACCAGCAAATCCACCTCTGAATGGCTGAAGAAAAACAAAATGAAGACTTTGGAGTGGCCTAGTCAAAGTCCTGACCTGAATCCAATTGAGATGCTATGGCATGACCTTAAAAAGGCGGTTCATGCTAGAAAACCCTCAAATAAAGCTGAATTACAACAATCTTGCAAAGATGAGTGGGCCAAAATTCCTCCAGAGCGCTGTAAAAGACTCATTGCAAGTTATCGCAAACGCTTGATTGCAGTTATTGCTGCTAAGGGTGGCCCAACCAGTTATTAGGTTCAGGGGGCAATTACTTTTTCACACAGGGCCATGTAGGTTTGGATTTTTTTTTCTCCCTAAATAATAAAAACCACCATTTACAAACTGCATTTTGTGTTTACTTGTGTTATATTTGACTAATGGTTAAATGTGTTTGATGATCAGAAACATTTTGTGTGACAAACATGCAAAAGAATAAGAAATCAGGAAGGGGGCAAATAGTTTTTCACACCACTGTACTTTCTAATAGATATTTTACTGCCTACCAAACTGGAAAAATATGTAAATTTGGATTAACACTAGAATTACCAAAGCCTACAGTAATAATAATAATAAGTTACATTTATTGAGCGCCTTTCAGAAACCCAAGGTCGCTTTACATACAGAGTAAAAAAAAAATTACACAGATGACAAAAGTTCATAGAAGAGGAAAGTTTTCAGTTGAGATTTAAAAGTGCAGAAAGAGGAGCAATCTCAGAGAGACTGAGGAAGAGAGTTCCAGAGTTGAGGGGCTATAGCATTGAAGGACCTGCCTCCCAGAGTGGAGAGTCTGGTGCGTGAGACAGTAAAGAGATTACTGCTCAAGGACTTGAGAGAGTGACAAGGCGTGTAAGAAGCTAGTAGCTGAGTGAGGTAGAGGAGGGCAAGGTTATGTACAGTTGTGCTTGAAAGTTTGTGAACCCTTTAGAATTTTCTATATTTCTGCCTAAATATGACCTAAATCATCATTAGATTTTCACTCAAGTCCTAAAAGTAGATAAAGAGAAACCAGTTAAACAAATGAGACAAAAATATTATACTTGGTCATTTATTTATTGAGGAAAATGATCGAATATTACATATTCGTGAGTGGCAAAAGTATGTGAACCTCTAGGATTAGATTAGTGTTTTGAATCATTGGGATGACAATCGGGTGTGAGTGGGCACCCTGTGTTATTTAAAGAACAGAGATCTATCAAAGTCTGCTCTTCACAACACATGTTTGTGGAAGTGTATCATGGCACGAACAAAGGAGATTTCTGAGGACCTCAGAAAGAGTTGTTGATGCTCATCAGGCTGGAAAAGGTTACAAAACCATCTCTAAAGAGTTTGGACTCCACCAATCCACAGTGAGACAGATTGTGTACAAATTGAGGAAATTCAAGACCCCAGGAGTGGTCGACCAACAAAGATCACTCTAAGAGCAAGGCGTGTAATAGTCGGCGAGGTCACAAAGGACCCCAGGGTAACTTCTAAGCAACTGAAGGCTTCTCTCACATTGGCTAATGTTCATGAGTCCACCATCAGGAGAACACTGAACAACAGTGGTGTGCATGGTAGGTTTTCATGGAGAAAGCCACTCCTCTCCAAAAAAAACATTGCTGCTCGTCTGCAGTTTGCTAAAGATTACGTGGACAAACCAGAAGGCTATTGGAAGAATGTTTTGTGGACAGATGAGACCAAAATAGAACTTTTTAATTTAAATGAAAGCATTATGTTTGGAGAAAGGAAAACACTGCATTCCAGCATAAGAACCTTATCCCATCTGTAAAACATGGTGGTGGTAGTATCATGGTTTGGGCCTGTTTTGCTGCATCTGGGCCAGGACGGCTTGCCTTCATTGATGGAACAATGAATTCTGAATTATATCAGAGAATTCTAAAGGAAAATGTCAGAACATCTGTCCATGAACTGAATCTCAAGAGAAGCTGGGTCATGCAGCAAGACAACGACCCTAAGCACACAAGTCGTTCTACCAAAGAATGGTTAAATAAGAATAAAGTTAATGTTTTGGAATGGCCAAGTCAAAGTCCTGACCATAATCTAATCGAAATGTTGTGGAAGCACCTGAAGCGAGCAGTTAATGTGGGGAAACCCACCAACATCCCAGAGTTGAAGCTGTTCTGTACGGAGGAATGGGCTAAAATTCCTCCAAGCCGGTGTGCAGGACTGATCAACAGTTACCAGAAATGTTTAGTTGTAGTTATTGCTGCAAAGGTGGGGGGGGGGGGGGGGGTTCACACCAGATACTGAAAACAAAGATTCACATACTTTTGCCACTCACAAATATGTAATATTCAATCGTTTTCCTTAAATAAATGACCAAGTATAATATTTTTGTCTCATTTGTTTAACTGGTTTCTCTTTATCTACTTTTAGGACTTGAGTGAAAATCTGGTGATGTTTTAGGTCATATTTAGGCAGAAATATAGAAAATTCTAAAGGGTTCACAAACTTTCAAGCACAACTGTAGGGCTTTGAAAGTTAGAAGCAGAATCTTGAATTTAATCCTTGATAGAACCGGTAACCAGTGAAGCTGGGAGAGAACAGGGGAGATGTGAACAAATCGCTTTGAGTGGGTGAGGACTCTGGCTGCGGAGTTCTGAGTATACTGTAGCTTCTGTATAGATTTTGCAGGGAGGCCAATGAAGAGGGAATTACAGTAATCAATACGAGACATTATGAAACAATGAATCAGAGTTTGAGCATCATTAAAGGTCAGAAATGGATGGAGGCGGGCAATGTTACAGAGATGATAGAATGAAATTTTGGAAAGAGACCCAATGTATAGCTCAAAGTTAAAAGTGATGAATCAAACAAAATGCCAAGATTTCTGACAACAGGAGCAGGTTTAACAAGTGCACCATCAACAGAAACAGAGAAAATAAATGCTTTAGAAAGTTGGGATTTTGGACCAACCAGTAACACTTCAGTTTTATTGGCATTAAGTTTGGGAAACTAAGATCAGTGGTGCAGTCAGTGAGTGTGCTGGGAGGTGAATCTGTAGGGGTGTCTGTACTAAGATATAACTGTATATCGTCTGCATAACAGTGGAAGTTAAGGTCATGTCTGCGAATAATCTGACCCAAAGGAAGGATATAAAGTAGAAAAAGTAATGGCCCAAGGATTGAACCCTGAGGGACACCACGTGACACAGGTGAGGTAGAGAATTAATATCGGCCAAGTGTGACAAACTGTTGCCTATTAGAGAGATAAGATGTGAGCCATTGAAGAGCTAAGCCAGAGATACCTACAGCAGAGACACGTGACAGGAGGATTTCATGATTAACAGTGTCAAATGCTATACTTAAGTCAAGAAGGAGGAGAATATTAAGTGAACCATAGTCTGCAGACCGGAGAAGATCATTAACTACATGGAGAAGAGCTGTCTCAATGCTGTGCTGGGTACGAAAGCCAGACAGAAAAGGCTTGTAGAGTGTATTGTCTAGAAGAAAAGCATGGTCAACAGGCGAGAAACAAGTGAGTCTTGATGATGGAGATGGCAGATCAGAATGAGTGAGTGAGTGAGGTGTGGAGGGGAAACTGTGATAGATTTGATCAATTTTGGTATTAAAGAAATGCAAGAAAGCCTGACACTGTTCAGTTGTATTGGCATACGCTAGAGGAGTAGGTTGGAGGAGTTTATTAACAGTCCTAAAAGAGTTTTTTGGCCTAGACTTAACACCATATACGAGAGAGGAATAATAGTTGGAGTGAGCAGTGTTAAGGGCATTCCTATATTTAAGTATGTGCTCAGTGTAAAGCTGTGAGTGAACTATAAGGCCCATTTTCTTATAAAGCCGCACAAAACACCGGCTAGTAGCTTTCATAGCTCTGAGCTCATCGGTGTACCAGGGACAGGAGTGAGAGGCTGGAACCTGCCTAGTCCTTAAGGGAGCAAAATTATCTAACAGTTGGGAAACACAGCTGTTGTAAAGGGAAACCATGTTTTCAGGAGAGGGAAGACTATGCAGTTCAAAAAGAGATAGACACAGAAGGGAAGCAGCAAACAAATCAGAATTAACTGACAATATTGCGATAGGAGACAGACTTTTTCTTGACAGATATAGTGGTAATAATGCTAAAGTTACATTCAATAAGCTTATGATCAGAAATACCAGAGAGTGAACCTGAGACAGAGACATTATTCAAGCCATTTGAACAAAGCAAATCAAGAATATGACCCGGAGTATGAGTGGGGAAAACCACATGCTGTGTCAAGTCAAAACATTCCAAAGTTGAGATGAATTCAGCTGTAAGAGAGCAGTTGATACCAACATGAATATTAAAATCACCAAGTATAATTACAGCAGGGCATAGAGATGAGATTACAGTGAGAAGTTCATTAAATTAAGACTGAAGTTCACCACAGATTTGGGAAGGCAATAAACTAACAGCAGCACAGGAGGGGAGGAAACCAGTTTAACAGCAATATATTCAAAAGATGCGACTTCAAAAAAGAAGAGTTCCTTTATTGTCAAGGTAGATCTATAAACCACAAAAAAACTCGTAATCCCGGCCCATCTTTAATCTAATCGCATCTCTGTTAGAGTCTTTTGTTTTGTAAATGTGTCGATAAGCACAAGTAGCAAGCAGTCTGCTATCCCATCCCCCACCTCTGCAGGAAGGGCAAAAAGCTCTCTCAGCTCAAGTCTTGTTTATCTGGGAGTAAGGTACCTGGAGCTATATAGGGTAAATAATGTATCATTATTAGGAATACATAAATTTCATGTGTGTTCCGTGTCTATTATACAATAAAAACATACATTTAATTTGAGTCTGTAACAGCCAGTGTAAATGTATATTACTTGTAAAGGTTAGCGTTTTTTAATTTTTTTAATTATGCAGTTTTATTCTCTCGGTAGCGTTCACGATGCCCCTGATCTGACACTGCTGTTTTCAAATAAAGGCTTGCTATAACAGAGATGAACTCAGATGAGGATGAGGGTTCTACATTGGAGGAAGAGAACAGAAGCCTTCCCCTTAAGAAACGTCCACTCACATATAAGAACAACACAGCTGCACCAGGCATAAGGCAAAAGATGTCACTGTTTGGATGCAGCAAGAGATAGGGTGTCATCCTGCTAGTCAGTCTGCCCCACATTTGTCCTTCAATTAAACAGCACAGCTTACAGAGCTCCTGTCTCACCCTATGCAACTATGTTTGATCTTATCCAGGAAAAGATCCCAGTCACTTCAGTACACATGTACTTTGTCAGCATGCCCGTGTCGATCAAACAGAGTAAGCTGTGCAGTTTACTTGTGAGTTTACTCTGTAGGAAGATATGTAACTAAATCAAGGTAAATAATATTCAGTCTGGCTTTTATTTTAAAAATACAAAGGAATATATTTATATAAAGACCATCACAAAACATAACCACAAACTGGAGTTGGCATGATACCATGGCGAGCTTTGTCTTGGAAAGTCTTTCTTCTGTGGGGCGACTAGTGTTAATACATAGTGGAAGGTGTTTTTTTTTTAATGTTGCTTCTACAGTGCTTTTTTTATTGTTTTTTAAACGGAATGATTTTTGACAGATTTTTGAAATATTTACGTTTTAAGGGGGAAAAAAATCTCTTATTTCTGTTTAGCCAATTATGCCTCGGATAGAGAAGATGCCAGTAAATCAAGAGTGGAGCAGCGTGTACCCAACTGCATGTTCATTTAAACCCAACGCAGTTCCTCTGCCAATTCGTATGGGTTATCCAGTGAAGAACAGCATACCAGCAGAAAAGAAAGGAAACTTAGAACTTATCAAGGTTGGTGTGTTAGTTTGTTAAACTATAACTTTAAGAACTGTGTATATAAAAACAAAAATGCCATAACTTTTAAAATGATTAAAATTTGGTTTCATGACTTTTGAGAGGAAACAAAAAAGCTCTGACATGTTAGGTAAATTTGTAGCTAAGTAATTTTTAGAAACTAAACAAGGAAAACTTAAAAAGAAATTAAAACTGCAAAGAAACTAGGCATCAGAAGTAAACATTAGTTTTGAATAATGTGGAATGTTATATTGGTGTTGGATGAGGAGGTGCAGGTTTTGTGAGAGTAAAGACAACAACTGTAATTGTGACAAATGCGCTATACAAGTGCTCAACCTGATATAAACAGACGCAGAAGGCACACTGATAAAACAAATGTTTTATTTTCTTTTTTGCCTGTGGGCAATGCCTTCCCCGTTCTCATAGGTATAACACAGTCCCAATAAACACAGTACAAAACCAATACTTCTCTTTATCTCCTCCACTCCTCTCCGGCAAGCTTTGTCTCCCTCCTCCCGACTCTGGCTCCTGGGGTAGTGGCTGCTGGCTCCTTTTATAACACACCCGGAAGTGCACCAGGTGCTTGATGGTTTATTTCCGGCAGCACTTTTGGGTGTGGCGGAAGAACTGCCCATAAGGGCTCAGCAGCTCCTGCTGCAGCACCTCCTGGCGGCGTCTGCGGATCCCAACAGGGCTGGAACCTAGATATATACAGGTACTGGTCATAAAATTAGAATATCATGACAAAGTTGATTTATTTCAGTAATTCCATTCAAAAAGTGAAACTTGTATATTAGATTCATTCATTACCCACAGACTGATGTATTTCAAATGTTTATTTCTTTTAATGTTGATGTTGATTATAACTGACAACTAATATATATAAATATCTATATTACTAACCGAGTATGGTAAACCGGAAGGCACAGACGCAGGTACACGGCGATGGACCCAGGAGACATAGTGCCCAGGCGCCTACAGCGCGCGTCTCGTAAACCGCAAGCGAAGTCTGATCCACCACGAACGAAGGAGTCACGGCTCAAAAACGAAAGAGCTCAACTAACGTAAATAAGATATGAAGCAACAACGCGCCCATAGCTAACGACTAACGACACAGCCACACAGAAAAGAGGATTGTGCACTGCACCCCAGAGTCAAACGGAAGACACTACGGAGTCCGCAAAGGTTCACAAAGATAGTACGAAAGGCGCAGGTGCCTACATCGCTCTTCTGAACTAAACATCCACACTACACAGCATGGTCTTGGGTAATAAGAATAAACAAACTCTCTGTATTAAACGTACGGCATCCTCACATGTCCAAACCATATAGCATATGTGAATCACATTACAGTGATGCATTATTAACAGTACAACCACAGAAAACGCTCCGTATTAACAGTAAGTGCAATTATCCATATTACTAACGGTAGACAACTGATAACTAATGGAGTCACGGTCACGGCTCCAAAACGATCCAGCTCAACTAACGGAGCTACAAAAACGAGCTCGCATGGATAAAAACAACATACGTAGGCGCCTACAACGCGCGTCTGAAACCGCGGAAGCAAAACTGTCTCGGCTCCAAAACCAAACAGCTCGACTAACGGAGCTACAAAAACGAGCCCTCATGGACAAATACAATGAACATAGACGCCTATAACACGCATCTGAAACTGCGGAAGCAAAGCAGGCACGGGTTCAAAACGAAAGACCACAACTGACGGAGATACAAAAACGAGCCCGCCTGGATAAAATCAATGAACGCAGGCGCCTACAACGCGCGTCTGAAATGCCACAAGCAAAGCAGGCACGGCTCCAAAAAGAAAGAACTTGACTGACGGGGCTACAAAAACGAGCCCGCCTGGAAAAAAACAATGAACGCAGGCGCCTACAATGCTCGTCTCAAACAACGCAACAAAAGGAGTCACGGGTCCAAAATGAAACATCTCAACTAACGGACATACAGAAACGAGCCTGCCTGAATACAATTAATGAACGCAGGCGCCTACAACACGCCTCTCAAACAGCAGAGGCAATAGATAAACGGCAAAGAAAGGAACGACAAACAGCCGCTAAACAATTCTGCCAATTAGCTGACAACGCATTCTGTAATGAGTCCTCTATTAATGACCATTCATTAGGATTAATGAATATCATTTGCTGTCATTGTCATTCACTTAACTACCCTGAAGAAACAACTGGCAATACAACTAATGAGTTTACACGTTGTTGTCAAAAGGGTCAGGTTAGACTGCCCCCTTTAGATGAATATCCTGAATATCTACGGAAGCCTCTAACTAATAATGTACCCGAAAGTAAAAACTTTATGGACTGCATTAGATCCTACAATAGTTCATTTGCTTTTGCGTCTACCGGGGTAAATATCAGGCCACCAGCTGGCAATGGCCCATTCTGCTTTCGCGTATGTGGACAAGTATTGCATCGGATTGGAACAGTGCACCCTGAACCAAATCACGAACACAAATATGCACAAATCTACGTATTAGATCCAGATGACGCAATCTATCAACGAATGAACCTTCCTGAAAACAAGCAATGCACAGAGCTGATAATGAGAAACGTCGCTGAAGTCATAAACAAT
Organism: Erpetoichthys calabaricus; assembly: GCF_900747795.2. NCBI lineage: Eukaryota > Metazoa > Chordata > Cladistia > Polypteriformes > Polypteridae > Erpetoichthys > Erpetoichthys calabaricus. The sequence goes on from NC_041394.2 coordinate 165,142,448, forward strand.
CACCCATTAGCTAAGTTTATAAAAATGCTACATGAGGTTGAAAGAGAGGCCAATACAAAAGTAGAAGCAGAAGGTGTAGCGCCAACTACAATTGCTTATGTAGCCTTCTCAAGAGTTCGGCGTTCATCTGACATTAAAGATAAAGTAATAGATACCCCATACCAAGGAAAACTCATTCAAGGACAACACACCATCTTTACTACAAATGTTGTGTATAAAGAAATATTCCAATAAATCTTTCTAATGTGCCATGCTATGGGTTCTTTACTTCCTTTGTTTGTCATCTACACCTTTACACTCCAATATATCTCATACATACATCAATGTATTTTGGGTTACCCAACACCAGGGGTTGGTGAGCGAAGCGAGCAGGGGGCTGAGCCCCCTAGTATATATATAACTTACTTTTTGTTGCATGGTCGTCAGGAAACAATCACAATATATTGAGTAAAATTATGAACTTCATTCTTAAGAAGACTGTTGTAATGGAAAGCAGCAGCTAAAAATATTGACATATATTTTGATTATTCTTACCAATGCTTTTACTTTTCAGATTCCAAATTTTTTGCATTTAACTCCATTAGCAGTGAAGAAACATTGCTCTGCACTAAAAGGTAACTACTGTAATAAATATTGTTACTGTATTTGGAATTTAATATGCCTTGTCTATTTGAATATGTAAAAACAAATATATTTATTACTTAGTGAAACATATAGGATCATATTAGTTGGTGCTTGAAAACCTTTGGTAATTAATAATAGAAGTAACTCAATTTGTGTGTGTGTTCATATGTATCTGTATCTATTTTATGTGTGTATTATCTGTGTGTGTATGTATATGTATGTATGTGTGTAAATATATGTATATATACATATAACAACATTTATTTATATAGCACATTTTCAAACAAATGATGTGGCTCAAAGTGCTTTACATAATGAAGAAAGAGAAAAAAAGATAAAATAAATAAGAAAATAAAATTAGTGAACACTAATTAACATAGAATAAAAGTAAGGCTCGATGGCCAGGGAGGACAGTAAAAAAAAAAAATTTGCAGGGGTTCTGAGGCAACGAGACCACCCAGCCCCCTCTAGGCATTCTACCTAACATAAATGACCTCAATCAGGGTTCACATTTAAGAAGTTGATGATGACGGTCATGTGGACTTCTGGCCTTTAATCCATCAATGTAGGGATTTCACGGTGCTTTGATCAGGTGGTGGTGGCAGAGATCGCCACCACAGAAAACTAGAAAATAACAGAAGAGAAAGTAGGGGTTAGTGTGGATTTCGGAGCCACCATGAATGATAATAATTAGTTGAATATACAGAGCATCAAACTAAAATGAAGCTATGAGAAAGACATGTTAAAGTAATGCGTTTTTAACAGTTTTTTTTTTTATATAAAGTGCTCCACTGTATTAGCTTGGCAAATTCTTATTGACAAGCTATTCCAGATTTTAGGTGCATAACAGCAGATGCTGCCTCACCACTTCTTTTACGTTTAGCTCTCAGAATAATAAGCAGACACTCATTTGAAGATCTAAGGTTATGATTTGGAGTGCAAGGTGAAAAACATTCTGGAATATAGGATGGAGAGAGATTATTTAAGGCTTTGTAAACTGTAAGCTGTATTTTAAAGTAAATTCTAAATGACACAGCTAACCAATGTAGTGACATCAAAACTGGAGAGATGTGCTCAAATTTTCTTTTCCTAGTTAAGATTCTAGCAGCTGCATTCTGCACTAGTTGCAATCGATTGATGTCTTTTTTGGGTAGTCCTGAGAGAAGTGCATTACTGTAATCTAGCCGACTGAAAACAATAGTTTGAACTAATTTCTCAGCATCTTGCAGTGTTATTAGAGGTCCAGCTTTTGCTATATTTAAGTGAAAAAATGCTGTCCTAGTAATCTGATTAATATGTGATTTAAAATTTAGGTCAGAGTCAATAGTTACCCCTAAATTCTTTACCTCCTTCTTGACTTTTAATCCTAATGCATCCAGTTTATTTCTAATAACCTCATTATATTATTTTGCCAATCACTAAAATTTCTGTTTTCTCCTTATTTAGTTTGAGAAAATAACTACTCATCCGTTCGGAAACACAAGTAAGACATTGTGTCAGTTAATCAAGAGAGTCAGGGTCATTGGGCGCTATTTAGAAATACAATTGTGTGTTATCTGCATAGGTGTGGTAGCTTACGTTATGCCCTGAGATAATCTAATTTCACGGAAGCATGTAGATCGAAAAGAGCAGCGGACACAGGATAGATCCTTGTGGAACACCATATAGAATATCATGTGTCTTTGAAGTATAACTACCACAACTAACAAAGAATTTTCTACCTGCCAGGTAGGACTCAAACCAATTTAAGACACTGCCAGAGAGGCCCACCCATTGACTAAGGCAATTTCTAAGAATATTGTGATCAATGGTAACAAATGCAGCATACCTAAGAGGATGAGAATAGATAAACGGCCACTGTCTGCATTTACCGGCAAGTCGTTTACTACTTTAATGAGTACAGTTTCTGTACTATGATTTGTTCTGAAAACAGACTGAAACTTATCAAGAATAGCATGTTTATTGAGGTGGTCATTTAGCTGCATAATGACTGCCTTCTCTAGGATTTTACTTAAGAAAGGCAGGTTAGAAATAGGCCTAAAATTTTCAAAAATAGAAGAGTCAAGATTATTTTTCTTGAGCAGGGGTTTAACTACAGCAGTGTTAAGACCATCGTATCTAATTACGAGTTTACTATGTCAAGAATATTATCAATTAGTACACCGGATATTTCTTTGAAAAAACTTGTTGATATTGGGTCAAGGATGGATGGTCTCAGTTGAGAAATTATTTTATGTAAAACAGGTAAATCTATCCTGGTGAAAGAGTTTAATATGTTTATAACGGAGTACCAGGGTTTAAGAGGATCAGTATAGGGGATATGTGCTATATTATTTCTAATATCGTTAATTTTTTGATTTAAAAATACAGCAAAAACCAAGTTTCACTGGAGGTTTTTTGGATGCAGTCCATTGAGTGGCCTGGGTTTAGCAGATCAATTGTAGAAAATAAGACTAGGATTACTAACATTGTTATTTATAATTCTAGAGGAATAGCACCGCCTCTCAAGATGGACTATGTTGTTGTATTGTTATTTTAACCTTCAATATCTCATAGTGGATAATCGGTTTAGTTTTTCTCCATTTACTCTCAGTTCTCCGGCATGTTCTCTTTAGATCAGACACTCATCGAGTCTTCCATGGTATAATAGTGCTAGAAGATTTTTTAACTGTCTTTTCTTGTGCAACTATGTCAGCAGCAGCTCTCTGGTTGCTTAGAATGTTTGTAAATTTTGAAGCTGCTGATGAATCAAGGAAGAGTTTTTTTTTTTTTTTTTTAATAAACAATATGGTTCTCGTGAATTTTATCTATCATTATTTCTATATTAAATAGTAAGATGAAATGGTCTGTAGACCAATATCAATGATCTGCTTCACGTCAAGTTTTAGTCCTTTAGTAATTACAAAATCTAACGTATGCCCTGCTGTGTGTAGGCTGACTAATATGCTGGCTCATATCAATGTCCAGGAGTTTCATGAATTATTTTACTTTCCGGTCACACTGATTATCGATGTGAAAGTCACCAACTATTAGGAACGTGTCGTAGTTTGTAGTTAAAATTGACACCAAGTCTGAGAATTCCTCAAAGAAAGTCGTATTGTATTTAGGAGGTCTATACATGGACAATACTAGACACTGAGAAATTCCATGAATAACAACGGCAAGATGCTCAATGGACTTGAATTTACCAAAGCCGACATCTTTACATTTTAACCGGCTTGAGTAAATGTTTGCTAAACCGACGCCTTTCTTACCTTGGCAATCGGCATGAGCAAAGCTGTAATTCTGAGTTGCAGATTCGATTAAAACATCTGCACCATCAAAGCTAAGCCACATTTCACTTAGTGCAATAAAATTGATTTTCATATCACTAATAAGATCGTTGCTGAAAAACATCTTGTTGGTTAATGCTCTAACATTTAATAAAGCTATATTTAATGTCTCGGAAGAGCAGAATTGAATTGTAGGAGTGTTATGGGTATTCGAGATAGAAGATAAGTTATTTTTATTAGAACCGCTCTGTGCATATTTTTTATTTAATCTATAGTCTGTTTTTATAGTTTTAATACATTGTTCATCTAGAGGTGTAATTGTAATAAAATTATTTGTATTTATGCCGCACTGTCTAGATTTTTTACATGCATTGAGGTTCATCATTACAGTATTAGTGCAGTGCACTTTTGAGGAAGATTTTGTTACCAAATTATTATGTCCTAGCGGAAAGGGGTAGGAGTAATAGTAAAGAGTCAAGAGAAGCTAATTACCTTTAGAGATGTTTTCAGAGAGGACCCTGGTGCCAAATCTATTAGGATGCAGACCATCCCGCTTGAAGAAACACGACCTCTCCCATAAGAGGTCCCAGTTGTCTATGAACCCAATGTTTTGTCCCTTGCAGAAGCCTTTCAGCCAGATGTTTAATGCCAGCAGATGACTGTAATACTCGTTTGATCTTCTAACGAGAGGTAAGGGACCCGAGATAAAGATTCTTGCAGCCGGCGTCCTCTCCTTCGTGACTTTATTTAATGCTGTGAAGTCCACCTTGAGAATCTCCAACTGTCGGTATCTCACGTCGTTTACCCCGGCATGTATTACAATGGCTCTCACTGCCCTGTTCTTGTGCCTCTCGAAGACTGTTGGCGCTCTTCTCATAATATCTCGAACACAAGCATTGGGAAAACAAGAGACAAAAGATTTCTGATTAAGGCATGAGATGTTTAGGTCTCGTACAATAGAATCTCCAATTATAAATACATCACCTGGGGTTGAAGGCGAACTGGTAGAGCAGAGAGGGTCAAAACTGTTTTGGATGGAGATGCTTGCCTGTGCTGATGGAGGTGATCTAGCCTTAACACCCCACCTGCATAGCTGAAACAGGCCAAGTTCCTCATTGTTAACGTAGTCACTCTGACGATGAGGCGCAGGGGTAAAACTCACTTGGACTTGACAGTATGCGGCACGGCATGGAGCCTCGATTTGCTGAGACGATTTCAGATGTTAGGGAGGATTTTTCCAGTAGACGAGCCTTCAAATCCCTCGGGTACCTCTGTTTGGGCAGGAGTTTCTGGATTTGGATATCGAGAGCCTGGAGTTCAACAACGCGTTCCATCTCACCATCGGCCATTGTCTTCTTCCACTTCATGCCCTAGGAAAGAATGAGAGAGAGAAGGTTAAGTCAACAACATGTATATATGTATATGTACAGTGAGGTCCATAAATATTTGGACGGAGACAACTTTTTTCTAATTTTGGTTCTGTACATTACCACAATGAATTTTAAATGAAATAACTGAGATGCAGTTGAAGTGCAGACTTTCAGCTTTAATTCAGTGGGGTGAACAAAAAACTGCATAAAAATGTGACGCAACTAAAGCATTTTTAACACAATCCCTTCATTTCAGGGGCTCAGAAGTAATTGGGCAATTGACTCGATGGCTATTTCATGGGCAGGTATGGGCAAGTCCGTTGTTATGTCATTATCGATTAAGCAGATAAAAGGCCTGGAGTTGCATGTGGAAGATTTTGCTGTGAACAGACAACATGCGGTCAAAGGAGCTCTCCATGCAGGTGAAAGAAGCCATCCTTAAGCTGTGAAAACAGAAAAAACCCATCCGAGAAATTGTTACAGTATTACGAGTGGCAAAATCTACAGTTTGGTACATCCTGAGAAAGAAAGCAAGCACTGGTGAACTCAGCAACGCAAAAAAGACCTGGATGTCCACGGAAGACAACAGTGGTAGATGATCGCAGAATCATTTCCATGGTGAAGAGAAACCCTTTCACAACAGCCAACCAAGTGAACAACACTCTCCATGGGTTAGGCGTATCGATATCCAAGTCTACCATAAAGAGAAGACTGCATGAAAGTAAATACAGAGGGTGCACTGCAAGGTGCAAGCCACTCATAAGCCTCAAGAATAAAAAGGCTAGATTGAACTTTGCTAAAGAACATCTAAAAAAGCCAGCACAGTTTTGGAAAAGCATTCTTTGGACAGATGAAACCAAGATCAACCTCTACCAGAATGATGGCAAGAAAAATGTATGGAGAAGGCGTGGAACAGCTCATTGTCCAAAGCATACCACATCATCTGTAAAACACGGTGGAGGCAGTGTGATGAATTGGGCGTGCATGGCTGCCAGTGGCACTAGGACACTAGTGTTTATTGATGTTGTGACACAGGACAGAAGCAGCCGAATGAATTCTGAGGTGTTCAGAGACATACTGTCTGCTCAAATCCAGCTAAATGCAGTCAAATTGATTGGGCGGCGTTTCATGATACAGATGGACAATGACCCAAAACATGCAGCCAATGCAACCCAGGAGTTTATTAAAGCAAAGAAGTGGAAACTTCTTGAATGCCCAAGTCAGTCACCTGATCTTAACCCAATTGAGCATGCATTTCACTTGTTGAAGACTAAACTTCAGACAGACAGGCCCTCAAACAAACAGCAACTGAAAGCCGCTGCAGTAAAGGCAAAGCATTAAAAAGGAGGAAACCCATCATCTGGTGATGTCCATGAGTTCAAGACTTCAGGCTGTCATTGCCAGCAAAGGGTTTTCAACCAAGTATTAG
>NC_041394.2:165154142-165166642 GCF_900747795.2 Erpetoichthys calabaricus
ATGAGTTATGTTTTCAGGAGGCAATTTCTCTTTAAATTTTCACATTTGACTTATCTATGGGTAATGCTTTATTACAATGAATATTGGAATAAAATTAGAGTAGTAACTTTATCTGAAAGTATATACAGTGTTTTTCTGAATGCATTTTCACATGGCCACTGTAGATGTCTATGTAATATTCTGTACTTATAATCTTTTAATGCTGACAAATGGCATTATACTCCATCTTTGTTACGGCTGTTAAGTGCCCTAGTTTTAACTACAGTGGTGTGAAAAACTATTTGCCCCCTTCTTGATTTCTTATTCTTTTGCATGTTTGTCACACAAAATGTTTCTGATCATCAAACACATTTAACCATTAGTCAAATATAACACAAGTAAACACAAAATGCAGTTTGTAAATGGTGGTTTTTATTATTTAGGGAGAAAAAAAAATCCAAACCTACATGGCCCTGTGTGAAAAGTAATTGCCCCCTGAACCTAATAACTGGTTGGGCCACCCTTAGCAGCAATAACTGCAGTCAAGCGTTTGCGATAACTTGCAATGAGTCTTTTACAGCGCTCTGGAGGAATTTTGGCCCACTCATCTTTGCAAGATTGTTGTAATTCAGCTTTATTTGAGGGTTTTCTAGCATGAACCGCCTTTTTAAGGTCATGCCATAGCATCTCAATTGGATTCAGGTCAGGACTTTGACTAGGCCACTCCAAAGTCTTCATTTTGTTTTTCTTCAGCCATTCAGAGGTGGATTTGCTGGTGTGTTTTGGGTCATTGTCCTGTTGCAGCACCCAAGATCGCTTCAGCTTGAGTTGACGAACAGATGGCCGGACATTCTCCTTCAGGATTTTTTGGTAGACAGTAGAATTCATGGTTCCATCTATCACAGCAAGCCTTCCAGGTCCTGTTGGTATGATGTTCTTTTTCTGAAATGCCGTGTTCCTTTTACGCCAGATGTAACGGGACATTTGCCTTCCAAAAAGTTCAACTTTTGACTCATCAGTCCACAAGGTATTTTCCCAAAAGTCTTGGCAATCATTGAGATGTTTCTTAGCAAAATTGAGACGAGCCCTAATGTTCTTTTTGCTTAACAGTGGTTTGCGTCTTGGAAATCTGCCATGCAGGCCGTTTTTGCCCAGTCTCTTTCTTATGGTGGAGTCGTGAACACTGACCTTAATTGAGGCAAGTGAGGCCTGCAGTTCTTTAGACGTTGTCCTGGGGTCTTTTGTGACCTCTCGGATGAGTTGTCTCTGCGCTTTTGGGGTAATTTTGGTCGGCCGGCCACTCCTGGGAAGGTTCATCACTGTTCCATGTTTTTGCCATTTGTGGATAATGGCTCTCACTGTGGTTCGCTGGAGTCCCAAAGCTTTACAAATGGCTTTATAACCTTTACCAGACTGATAGATCTCAATTACTTCTGTTCTCATTTGTTCCTGAATTTCTTTGGATCTTGGCATGATGTCTAGCTTTTGAGGTGCTTTTGGTCTACTTCTCTGTGTCAGGCAGCTCCTATTTAAGTGATTTTTTGATTGAAACAGGTGTGGCAGTAATCAGGCCTGGGGGTGGCTACGGAAATTGAACTCAGGTGTGATACACCACAGTTAGGTTATTTTTTAACAAGGGGGCAATTACTTTTTCACACAGGGCCATGTAGGTTTGGATTTTTTTCTCCCTAAATAATAAAAACCATCATTTAAAAACTGCATTTTGTGTTTACTTGTGTTATATTTGACTAATGGTTAAATGTGTTTGATGATCAGAAACATTTTGTGTGACAAACATGCAAAAGAATAAGAAATCAGGAAGGGGGCAAATAGTTTTTCACACCACTGTATATTTGTTTTTTGGCTTACTATATATTCTTAAACTTTCCCATCACTTTTTCCTGACTCTTGTCATTACCAGATTTCAAGAGTACCTAATAATAGCAAAGTATTTTCCCCCACTGCCTCACTCTCCTTCTCTTTCCTGTACTAAAACCATCTCTGTTTATGTAGATGTGGTAGTATACAGTGTGTACACTTATTCTAATAGATTACACACGGCAAGGATGGGCAACTAAAAACAATACATATTGTATTGTTAGATTTGAATATCATTATTACTATATAATATGTAATGTACACAAATATGCCCCCTTACAATTTATTCTGTAAGAAACTGTGCTTGCTAATTTCTGGTGTTAATTCAAAAAGTAAATGTGGTTAATTTTTTTCCTCACAATTGCTATTTTAATACAGAATGGTAGTATAATATGCATTCAGTACATAGATACTGAACCTTAATGATTATACTACAATTTATTCCTTATCTTCCCCTTCAACAGCATAATAAGAAAAAGTAAAAATAAATATCAATGATTAGGCATATAGGGATTAATTGGTAGTAGTAAGGTAGTCATGTAATGAAAGATACCACAATACATCTTGGATGGTATGTTTGATAAATAGGCTTAAATGTTAGTACATTAAATTTAAGAAAAGGACCTACTAAGATCAAAGGAACGCAGAAGCTTAAAGGCCTCTTTAGCAAGTAGAATTAAATTCAGCTTTAATTTGATATTCTTGTGTTAAGAATAATTGTTACATTCCATAGATTGAACTGCGTATAGGCATTTACTCACCACAGGAACCAACGAGTACCTGTACAATGCAGGCTCTAAGCCAGTAGATGTCCCTGTGTTTTGTTCCCACGGTTCAGCAGGAACTGTAAGCTTTATGGAAAATATGTGAAATGGAAAGAAGAGTGATGCAGTTAGAAGGGTGGTGCTTTTGTGAGCTCATGAGGGACACTCCCCACCTTATTGGTTTGGAGCGATTGACTTCACAGTAGAGATTTTATTGCTTCGATGAGATGCATTGCATGGCGTACCAGAGGAAGAGTTGAGAGTTCAAAGGTGACTCCCACCACCTTATTACTTTGAAGCGATTGTGTCTTTATGGGGAGATTATACCTTCGATGAGGTGCATGGCATGGCACATCAGGTAGTCAGTTATGAAGTGTGATTTGGTATGAAGTGTGGTGCTATATCTTCACCAGTAACTCTCAGCTAGTGCTTGTGGTCCACCATTCAGCACAATTCATCACCCAAGCTCCACTCATGGTAATTTCTGGTTAAATGAAAATTACATGCCCTGCAGCAGGAGCTAAAAAAATGTGCTAGGAACTAAAAATGGTCAAATTTCCTGCAGTGGAGGAGGTTAGGAGCACATGCTGATACAGCGCATTGCCGCACCCACCACATGACAAACCAATTTAGGATTCCAGATTAGGACCCGAGTGCAGCCATGAAATGTTCCTGAGTTTCTCAATTGTCTCTTGTTCCTGAACAATGTTTTAACAGTGTGAAAGTGCCTTAAGCCTTGATTAAGCAACAGTGTAAAGAGCAGGAGAGCTGATTTCAGTTTGTTCCCTGAGAATCTGAAGTAAGTTGTTTTTTTTTTTTGTCTTTTAACCCCCCCAAACCCCCCACAATATCCAAGTTCTATTATTGTGAAAGCTCTGGCCTAGCTTTGTCACAGTTACAAACCACTTTGCTGAAAAAAGGATTTAAGTCTGTACAGTTGGTGGAAAATTAATGGTATTAATACTTTTACAGAAAATGTTGTTTTTGCTTTAATAATGTCCTGCTATAGTATAAAGAAAGAAATGCCTTTGTTAAAATGTGTTTACAGCAAGGCTGTTCAAAGCCATGACAACTGAATATTTAGATTACCTAAAATTATCTTGTGTGGTATGCTCCACAAAATGTTTACTAAATAAACCTATTGTGATGTATGCAGAATGGCAATATAGAAAGCACTGTAGGATCCTGCAGTATTTTTGCTCTGTTGCAAAATGCTTTTTCTTTCGTGCACTGCAGCACACATCACTTACACATATAAGTGGTAGTTTTGAATTTGCCAGGTGCTGTCCCCTTTCTAATGGAGAGATGAAACATTAGCCGCCTTCTCCGGTTATTTACAAAAGGCAGTAACAAAGCGGCAGATACAATAAATGTAGCTTGTAAAATGTATGCACAATTCCATTTATTTTGTAATCCAAGTGTAAGGTCATGGGAAGAGAACCCTTTTTCAGAAGCTTTGGCTATAAAAATGGTGGTTTATGTAATAAAGCCCTCTACATATAGTGCCTGTTTTAAGTGAATCTTGCCTTTCATATACTGCATACTTCTTCTTTTATTATAGCCTTCTGCACTACATGGCCTGATGTACTGGACAGTGATTCTAAATTTCAGAAGCATTTCCCCATCCAGGTGGAGAGTAAAAATTTTGTTTCTTCAGGACCATCTCTTAGAAATCCCAATGCCCGGATTGTGACACTGTTTGTGAGTTTTAATTTAGTCTTTTTATGTAATTCTTTCCCATTTCGTTTTAGAAACTACTTTGAATGTTTTTTATTGTTCATTAGTGTTATTTCAGTAAAATGTGGCACAGACTTTTAAAAAGTTTTTTTTACTTGACTTTTAACAAGTCTAACAAATTTAACCAGTTACTATACTAGCTGTGTCACCTGGTTTCACCTAGGAAATCTAATTACACAGTGGACCTGGGTTATAGTGCCATTGATTAATCTGTGAATCAGAAGCACGAAGTATTTTTCTTTATCCAGTACTTTAGTTTAAAAAAAAAAAAAAAAAAAAAAAAAGGATTAAAATTATTGGTAAGCTGTGTGGTGTAATAGTTAAGTCTTTGAGTCTAGGACTTCAAACCCTGAGGTTGTGGGTTCAAATCCTTTTACAAACACTGTGTTACCATTAGCAAGTCACTTCGCCTGCCTGTGCTCCAGTTAGAAAAAATAAAATATATGTAACCAATTGTATTTCAAGTGTTGTATGTCACCTTGAATAAAGTGTTGGTCACTTAATATTATTATTATTGGGTCCCTGGAGCTGCTTACTCTTTAACATGATATATACAAACTGAATTTATTGTACACAAACAGATGTATTCATTACATATACTTCATTACAAAAATACCCTTTCATAGGGCTGCACGATTAATCTTTTTTTTCTCATGATAACGATATTTATGACCCACGATCAGTTAATAAATATCGTCGCGATTTTACAGTATAAAGACCAAACTGTTTTTTATGGGCTGAGTTTACGGATTGGACTGCGTCACTATGACGTTACTGCGTCTAGATTGCAAGCGCTTTCTGAAGCAGTAGAAGTCAATAGCAGCAATAACAGTCAGTCAGAATAAACCTATGATGGCGGAGCAATGTGAGGAAGGTGCAGAAGTGCAATCGTTAGTTCCTAAAAAGGGGTCATACTCAGTTGTCTGGAACTATTTCGATTTCGAGGAATGTGATGTTGATCAGGTACGAGTCTTGTGCAAACTTTGCTCCTGTTCCGTCCAAACGTCCCAAGGTAACACAACAAACCTCATCAACCACCTTAAAAGCCACCACAAAGTACACTATCAAGAATTTCAACGACTGAAGGCACAAACAGCAACAACAAAAAATTACCAGCCATCCACAACACAGACAACAATATCAGGGACATTGTTCAACGGAATACCATATCTGCCTAGCTCGCAAAGACACCGGGAAATAACAGAGGCGATCACGTACCATATAGCCAAGGATATGTGTCCAGTAACCACCATGAGCAGTGAGGGGTTTAAAAAAATGATCGCAACACTTGATAAAAGATATAGCATTCCCTCACGCAACCATTTTTCCAATGTTGCGCTGCCCTCGCTGTATGCGAAATGCCGAAAAGAAATAGAAAGAGAAATTCTCAGGCTCAGCCTTGAATATTTTGCTGCCACGACCGACTTATGGTCAAGCAGAACTGCGGAACCGTATTTGAGCTTGACAGTTAATTTTATTGACAGCGAGTTTGAGATGAAAAGCAAGCTTTTGCAAACTTCGTTTTTCCCACAAGACCATACAGCGGAGTTTATTGCAGTGGGCCTCAAAGAAGCGATGTCCGCTTGGGGCTTGGTGGAAGAAAGACTTGTGTGCATCACAACGGACAACGCAGCTAATATGATTAGGGCAGCATCTGTGAATAACTGGCCGAGGCTACACTGCTTTGGTCACAGACTTCATTTACCAAAGGAATAATCGTCATTATTAATCGTGATAAAAATTTTGAGCAAAATAACCGTGATAATCATTTTTTCTGTTATCGTGCAGCCCTACCCTTTCAACAGTTAAAACTTTTTTATGCAAACATTATCAGTGCAGGTGAAGGCAATACCAGAACCTTTTTTTTTCCACAGTAGAGAGATTGTTTAAACCAAAAACCAGCATTATTTTACTAATGAGTGGTGCTGTAACATTTTCAGTTTTTTAACAATAAAATTGCAGTAACCCATCAGAAGTTTGCTATGTCTAACAGTATGCAGAATAACTTATTCCCCAACCCACACAGCAGCGATGGTGATGCCTCCCTTCCGGATGAGCTGAACAACTTCTTCGCACGGTTTGAGGCGCGGAACAAAGAGCCTGCGAGAAAAGCAACACCTCCATCCACTGACCAGGTACTCTGTCTCTCCATAACTGACGTGGAAAGGGCTCTATCCAGAGTCAATCCACGCAAGGCTGCAAGACCTGACAACATACCTGGTCGTGTGCTCAAAGAATGTGCCAGTCAACTGGCTGGTGTCCTCACAGACATCTTCAACACATCTCTGAGCCAGTCCCAGCATGCTTCAAGTCGACCACCATAATACAAGTGCCAAAGAAGTCATCAGTGACATGCCTGAATGACTACCGGCCAGTTGCACTCACGCCAATCATAATGAAGTGCTTCGAAAGGTTAGTCATGTCACACATAAAAACTAATCTCCCTGCCTCCCTTGACCCTCTTCACTTTTTAAACCGCTCAAACGGGTCAACTGAGGACGCTATATGCTCTGCCCTTCACCTCTCCCTGACACATCCGGATAAAAAAGACACATTTGTCAGGATGCTATTCATAGACTTTAGCTTTGCCTTCAACACAATCATCCCTCCAAAGCTGGTTGTAAAACTGAGCAGATTGGGCCTGAACACCACCCTCTGCAATTGGATCCTGGACTTCTTGACAGAGAGGCCCCAGTCAGTTCGGATAGGCAGCAATACTTCCAGCATCATTACACTGAGCACTGGAGCGCCGCAGGGCTGCGTGCTTAGTCCACTGCTGTTCACCCTGCTGACTCACGACTGCATAGCCACGCACAACACCAACCACATCATCAAGTTTGCGGATGATACAACAGTGCTGGGACTGATAAGCAGGGATGATGAAACAACATACAGAGATGAAGTGGAATGGCTGTCTGCATGGTGTGAAGACAACAATCTATCTCTCAATGTTGACAAGACAAAAGAGATAATCGTGGACTTCAGAAAATCACATCCTGCCCACATTCCACTCAGCATCAACGGTTTAGATGTGGAGACTGTTAGGAGTACCAAGTTCCTCTGTGTGCACATAACTGAGGAACTTGTGTGGACGCATTAACACCTCATCACTAATCAAGAAATCCCAGCAGAGACTACACTTCCTGAGGCAGCTGAAGCGAGCAAGTCTTCTCCCTTCCATCCTCACCATGTTCTACAGAGGCACCATTGAGAGTGTTTTGACCAGCTGCATCACTGTCTGGTATGGCAACTGCAACATATCCAACCGCGAGTGCCTGCAAAGGATAGTGAAGACAGCAGAGAACATTATTGGGGTGCCTCTCCCTTCACTACAGGACACATTTCACAAACGCAGGGCCTGCAGCATTGTGCAGGACCCCTTACACCCCTCACATGGACTTTTCACACTTCTGCCATCCAAGAGAGGATACTGCAGCATCAAAGCCAGATCTGCCAGGCTGCAGGAGAGTTTTTACCCCCATGCTGCCCCCTGGGATCTTCAACACTGCCTCAACCACCTCTAAAAACAGAACTTTTATACATGCGAGCCACTTTCCTGCAAAGACTAGTGTACATGTAGAAAAGAACTGAAAATATCATCCTGACCTTTAAGTATTTTGATCCTTCTTCTGTGAAACATTCTGACATGTCATTGTTTACACATGTCTTAAACAACTATTATCATACACTGATAATTTCTGTATTATCTATTATTTATTTATTATATTACATATCGTACACATCAATATTTCTGCTACTTCTTTGTCTTGTCTTTGCTCAAGGTCTGGTCTTGTATGTGTTTTAATTTTGAATTTAAATTTTAATTCTATTTTTAATTTATTATTTGCACGTCATGTTGTTACATTGTGGACCCTGAGCTTTGCAATTTTGTGTATCTGTATACCTGTATATGGTTGAGATAACAATAAAGTTCACTTTGACTTATCATCAATGAGTTTTGTGGGTTTGCCACCAGTTACCCTTTTAAGTGACTTCAAAATTGCATATCTGAAGTAATTATAAAGTCTAGTTCCTCCACCTGTCAACTGGATCCTGTTCCTAGAAGTTTAATTAAAGCCTGCCTGTCTACCATTATTCTCCTGATACCCTACGTAATTAAATCCTCTCATACCACTGGCACAGTTACCCCAACTGAAAGCTGCGATCGTTAAACCAACTGAAAAGCAACCTGGTGTAAGCTGTCACTTCATTAACCTTTTTCCCATTTTGAATTTGTTGTTCATTTCCAAAGTTCTTGAGAAGGTTATTGCATCTCACTTTTAGTGTCTTCAGGATGATAATTATATTTTTTAATTATTTAAAGTATGGTTTCTGACATAAACATATCACTGGGACTGCCGTGGTTAAGATCACCAGGGTATTCCTCAGTGCAGCTGACAAGGATTCTCCATCGTTATCCTTTTTGAACTCCATTTAGTCTTTGATACTATACACCATAAGCTCATTATGGAACAATTGGCTAGCATCGGAGTCCACACTACTGTGTTTTGGTGGTATGGATCATATCTCACTGGCATAGTTTGTTCAAATACCAAACCTCCAGTCAGAGAGCTCGGTAGTTTGTAGTGGTGTTTCAGAGTTTAGTATTGGGCCACTCTTTTATTATGTACCTTCTTCCCCTTGGTAACATTTTTCGTCAATGTAATATTAAATTTTATTGTTGCATAGTAGGGCTGTGCATCTTCAGTATATGTTCAATAAACCTACTTTCATTCTTACACCGTATCCTTGCTGCATGTCTTGATGACATTGATAGATGGATAATGAGCAACTCTCTTACATCTTATTGGGTCTAAATCGACATTGGCAAAGGCTTGCAGTTTCAATCTTTCCATTGCTGGTTGCAGTATATCCATTCCCTGCACAGGCCAATAGCCGTAGTGTTATTCTGGACAGCACCCTTTCTTTCACACTTTGCTCATGTAAATTATGTTTCCTGGATTGCCTTTTCATTTATGAAACATCTCTAGACTATGCTCTGCTTGAACACAAGACAATGCAGGTGTTCTATTAAATACCTTGGTTACATCTTCCATTGATTATTGTAGTGCTTTTTGGCTGGCATTCCCAATAAAATTCCTTATGGACTTTCATCCAGAAATCTGCAGCATGGATTATTACATGTTCTAAGCTTACTGGGCATATCACACCTCTACTCATTCAGCTTCATTGGCTTCCTTTGTCCTATTGGATACTGTTTAAAATTTACTGTTACAATTTTAAGCCCTTTATAATTTTGTGTCAGCCTGTCTCGCAGATCTTCTTCAGACTTTTATTCCCTCCCAGTCCCTACAATCTTCCTCAATAGGTTTACTTTCTATCGCGGACTATAACCTTGGTTCTCTTGGTACTAGTGCCTTTTCTTACGCAGCACCCAAACTCTGGAATTCACAGCCTCCTAATATTAGCTCTGTGGATTCTAATACAAAAGTCAAATCTGCTGTTTAAAATTCATTTCATTAGGTTGACTCATGGACTTTGAATTGTTTTATTATTCTATACTTTATTTTAATTCTTACTGTTACTCTTTTAAAATACTGTTGATTTTATGCTTTGTACGATGACATTGAGTGTCATGAAGGGTTCTGTCAAATAAAAAGCATTATTATTTGTATTAAATTTTTTCTACAGACATGCATGTAAATGTAAACAATTTCAGAGGTTGGGGTCAGGGACTCCTTTCAAAGTCCATTTTTATGAAAGTATATTGCAGTGGAATAGAGTAGCTTGTGGAGGACCCATTAAGTTTAAAACAGGGCTGTTAGTCCAGGATCATTTCTAGGATTTGCAATTATCAGGATTTAGCTACCTCTGTGATTGTTGCACATGGTCTTAAATGTATACATAATTGTATGTATCAAAACATACTTTATTAGTAGATGCGTACTGATCTAGATGTACCATCCTGCCAAATTTCAGCTTTTAACTAAACATGAAAAAGTATCTTTTGTTGATGAGTGAGTGATTCAGTAGTCATCTTTGCATTATATGCTTAAAGATACAGTATAATGTATATATGTGTATATGTATATTTATTTTATTTTTTTTCTCATGTTTAAGGTTAAGCTTAAAGATCTGAATTTGGATCATCATTCAGAAAAGAAGTTAATTAAACTTGCTGGAGAACGTTACAACCCCAAGACAGATACCATTGCTATCACAGCAGACAGGTATTTGGAGGATATGCTAATTTGACTCTTTCCTGCATTTGTGAAATTGTATTTAGTATATTGATAATATGTGTTTTTTGATTTTATTTTTTTTTTTGGCTTGGAAAGTTTTTCCCTATGCATGGCTTTTAAAAGCACCGCTGGATTAAAAACTTTTATTCTTTAGAAATAATGCTTTGCCATCTGTGTTGTACCATTGTCCTACAATGCCATAGTTATTGTTCCTAGCCAGGTGTTGAGAGGCTGCAGTTTTCCTTATTAATGACATTGTGAATATTATAATAAAATGTCATGGACAAAATTAAAAGCAAAAAAGAGAAAATAATTAATAAAACTGTTGTTCCTTAGTCAGAGGGGTTTTGCTGGGATCTAAGAATTTAGGCTGGTATGTAGGCATTGTTCTGCTTTCCTTGTTTAAAAAAAAAAAAAAAGTTAATCCTTGATAGCCTGCAACTATCTCCTCCTTTTTATTACAGCAGTTCCACATTGTATTCTGTAAAATAGATTGGATATGTCTGTATTCCACCTTTACAAGAATCCAGAATTAGACAGATGGTTTAGGTGTATTTTCCATAACAAGCAAGAAAACCAAAGCTCAACTCAGTGTTTGAAATGACATTGAACACTATTATTAAAAGCTTGAACTTCTTTGTGATGCAGTATACTTGTTACTGTAGTTTATATCATTTAATAATGTACAATAGAGAAGAAATTCAAACACCTGAAGCAATGGTTTAAAACCAAAATGCAGAGAAATACAATTTTGGAAATAGTAATGACGACCACATGGCATCACTCACAATCAACTACCTAGATGTCCTAACAACTTACTGGAGTTATTACCAGGCTTAGAAGTATTATAGTTTATTCCAGGATGTTTTTGTGGGGGCAGGGACTATGCGGCTAAATAAGGGGAAACTAAGCAAGGAATGAAGACTGTTATTATAAGGCATTTTGCCATTGCAAGCATAAATAAGTTGGTTCTGAGAGTATGCCGTAAAAAATATATTTCACATAAGCATTTTCAGTTAGTGCTCTGTGACACACGGAATATGTATTTTGTTAAACTGAATAAACCGTTAGTTTTAAAGACAAAAAAAAATCAATGTTATAAAAACCAGCAGAATTTCAAAAGGTATGATAAAGGCTACACGACTACTATGGCAAACATCCTTTCATAAGCCTGTATAAACAATTTTTTGTGAAGCAAATAGCCCAAATAAAACAAGGATAATCAAATGCATCAAAAAGGAAAAAAATATTTCAGAAGTAATTGGTGTTTTTTTTTTTCCCCAAATTTAATCAGTTGAAATGACCTACAGTGGTGAAAAGGTACGCAGTAAACTATTAGTGGTTTAAAGTTCGGGTTAGCAAAAATTGAAAAAAGAAAATACAAGAATATTACAAATGGGCCTTCATCAGGGAACAACTAATAGGTTACCACCTATAGATGTTCTGCAGCAATTATTATTAAGTGAGTTAAGCTTTGCAATTTAAAGCAAACAGTTTGCACAGGTGTCCTAACTTCTGTTGATTACTGAAACCCACCAGCTTAACAATGGTTGGAAAAACCAAGTCTCAGTTTGTACTGTGAAGAGGTGACTTCATGCTACAGGTTTAACAGGGCAAATGGCAATAAGAAATCATGCCTTAAAGGACAAAATAGGATATTGAAGTAGTAGTTGTTGACCACTACAGACTGGACAAAGTCTCATCTTCACAGTAGAAACAGAGAATTGCTTTTTTCAATCACTGTTAAGCTATGCTTGAAGCTGTTATCCTGTGAGGCGCCTGTCACTTGTCTTCTAATTGCCTTGTGAATTTGGTCTGACAGATTTTTTCCTCTCAGAGTTTCTTCCAGTCTCCAATTGTCTTTTTGTTGTGTAGGACACTATACTTACTGACACTTTGAGATGTATATCTCAATCAAACACACACACACAGTAGACTC